>NC_051159.1:148361778-148381778 GCF_013339745.2 Dermacentor silvarum | reverse complement strand
GGAGGCAGATAATGGGTAGAACCGACGCAGTCATGAAACGAATTAATAACAGCCTTGCCACTCTTTGTTCGCGGTTCCCAAATATGGGGGGAGGATGGAAAAAGCGACGTTGGAAGGCAAGGGAACGCTACTACTAGAGACGACAGCGGTTGCGGACAAACTGAATAAATTTACGCTCAAGGTGCGGTATGGTAAGTACCTGCTATTTCCGAAAAATAAACACCGTGCAAATTTGTCAAGTGGGCAATTGACCCAGGGGGTGCTGACGCAAAGCCGCATTAAAGCACCGTAGCGTCTAGGCGACGCTACGGAGGCGGCCGCACGTCAAATCAACACTTCTGTGCACGCCACGGTAGTTTTGCGGCTACTGCGTTGCTCAAGGTTGCGGGTTCGATTCCCGACCGCAGCAGCCGCATTTCAAAGAGGTGGACATAGTAGAAAAGTTTTGTTCACTTGAATTTATGTGCATGTTAAAAAAAAACCAGGGGACCAAAATTAATCCGGAATCCGTCACTACGCCCTGCTTCACAATCCGATTGCCGTTTTGGCCACATACAGCCTCGTTGCTAAACTAAAGTTCAACACTTCTGCCACGATGCGATGTGCCATGTGAGGTAATGACAATGTTAACCTCCGCGAAGGTTATGAACAATGGCGCACAACAACGCCTCAAGCAAACACGTCTCGCTGTGTTGTTCTGTGAACTACACAGACAAACCGCAGTTGTGCACGCAAGGTAACGCTTAGCATCAACTCATCACTCTTTCAGTGCACTAAATGCTGAAGAAATTAAAGATTCGCCGTCAACATCCCCGCTAATTATCCTCAGTCGAAGCAAATAGCACATAAAACTTCGCTTACATCGCTTCCCACAGTGCGTGGGATCCGCATTATTTTTTTCTTTCCACTGTCACTGTTTCACTTTTCTACCTTTCTTATTCGCTGGGCTGTAATTGTTATGTTTCTGGGATACCCGGCCATTCAGGGATCTACTTCTTTTTTTTTTCGAGTTCGCATTGTTCATACAGAACTAGCACAAGGTACAACGTGTTGCGATCAGCTGCAAAGGAAGATTCATTCAGCATGCAAACCTTCTTGGTCTGCAGTACGTCTCGTGAATGCGGTACAGTTCAACTTTGTTCAATACAGTCATGAAGTGAAAAAATATATCTATATTTGCGCTGCCTGATATCTAAATTCAAACAATTGTGGCTCCACATAATCTCATTCAACTACACGAACGAAAGAATATCAGTATTGCAGGAAATGAGAGGGGAGGCGTGCTGCTATATAGCCGGAAATTGAAGGCTTGCGCTACAGATCGTGCTGTAAATAAAAATTTGTTTTCCCACTCCCTCTTGCACTCTCGGATAGACTAAAACACATGCCCCCCTCGCCACAAATTTAGAGATCTCGCCTTCAGCTGATCCCAGGAAATATTTGCTGGCAAAATACTTGCCAAAACGGCCAACACTCATCACATATTTCACAAATGGCAGACCCTCACCGACCGGAGAAAGGGCATTGACAGCTCTGCTCCCGGCATACACACATTTTGTCCCTCCGTATGCAAAGCCAACATGCAACATGTCTTGATGATTTGCCCCACTTTCGATACTCACATACCGCTATTGAAGCTTTACAAAAGGACATAATCAAACATCCCGATCACCTAGCTTACTCTTCGGTACACTTCATGGCTCCTCCTCGCAAGGTACGAACCGCTGCTGAAGAAGCGAATCGTATAGTACACCCACGGCTACCACCAGGCAACGTCGGCCTCAGCAGACCACTGTGCAGAGAGCAGGGCAAGCCGTAGTTCACCGTCGACGCCGGGCGGGCAGTTCAGATCGTTCTCGTGAAAACGATGCGAAGAGACTTCGCCGCGAAGACCCTCTAGTGTGTGCTGCAGAAAAACTTGGAGGACGCTTTAGCTTCACCTTTAAGAGTAGAACGCGATAGCATTCAAAGATCCCTGACTGCTTCTCACACTTCCCTGCGCGGCACAGGCCTGTGACTTCTAAATACTGCTATTGAAGCTATACAAAAGGATGTAATCAAACATCCCGATCCCTTAGCCACGTGAGTCCACTCCGGTGTTCCTAGTGGCCTAGCGCGAGGGATTAAGTGGGTGCTTACGTCCCCTCCCTATCTCCTTCCTCCTCAATCAGCGACCTTCAGGCCTCCCTTTTTCAATAAATGAAATTATTCATTCATTCCATTTCGTGTAAAAGTTGCGGCAATAATTTTCTTTTCGGAGGAAGGAAGCTTTTGGCCCACAATAGAGAAACTTGAGGAGAGTATTGCATTTAATTTGAAAGAAATGAAGCTTTAAAGGGAAGCAGGTTACGATGCAGATGGAGCCGAGGGAAGATGTGTCAAAATTTGTAAAATGAACAAAAATAAACGTACGACGCAGAGATTACAAACGATCCGACACGTGCATATGAATAGAACACCTGGAGTTCACACACCCTATTGTTCACTGCCGATAAAGTATCATTGCCGTTATGCAGTGTGTTTAGGCTCAATATCTTTATCGATACTGCTGACATTTCAATTCGTGCATGAAAACATCCGACGTTGATTCATCAAGTCGTGTGATAACGCTCGGGTTACTGTCCGCGCTGATGTTGCGTGCCGCTAGGCTCATCGAACACCTCCTTCTTTCAACATCAAATAGCGAACAAAATAGCGTTATCGAGGCCACCGATATCATCTGAGCGCGTTCCAAGTTTACAGCTACTTCGTCTTCTGGCACTTGCAGAAAGAACAGTACGTTTTGTGTGGACAACATTGTAGATTATTTTTACAGCGAAGCTGTCTACGGCTAGGATCGGGGACATTTATGGGGTCCGCACGGAAGAACCATCCCCTAAGAAGTGAGAGTGAAAGAGCCAACAACAAAAACAAATGCATATAGCCGCTCGCTTCGGAGCTCGGTTTAACGACCACCTGTGTCTACAACGACGTTTCTCTGTGAATGTATGACGTAGTGCGTGACGTAGTGTGCGCCTGATAAGGCGACCAAGGGGAAGTTTACAGCGAAGCTGTATATATGGCTCAGATCCGGGGTTTCGTGGCGTCTGTGCACATGTGCAGAAATTATCATCATCAACTGTCGTCTTCTTCCACAGCTGGCTCGTTGGCGCAACTGCGCGAACACGCTCGTGCCACTGCTCGCGCGTTCGTTGTCGTTTTCTTCCACAGATGGCTCCGTTATGCAAAAAACTATTATCATCAGCAATGGCTCGAGCGCCGTCGTCTTCTTCCACAGCTGGCTCCGTTGCCGCTCATCATTCCAGCGTAAAATTTCACTTCTCTTCTGTCGTCGGAATAGGGAAGCCGCGTTTACGGTGGTATGAGCCATTGCTTAATGGGGTATGAGTCATTCATTGTATTACGTGCCGGACAAATTTTATAGCAGAGGTGATACGCGAATGGAGAGTACGTAGCTATCGTCATGATGACCACCGATGAGGACAATAAATATGTTCGTACCTTTGTTCAAAATTCTGTGTCACCTCTGTGTCGTGCGCTAAACAGCTTCGCTGATCATCCACCTTCACAGATTGGAATGGCTCACGAATTTGTTTTTTTTTTCCGTACACGTGGTGCGTAAGCGCTTTACTTCCCGTTCAATGCTGGAGCTATTTCGTCCAAAGCGGACAACGAAAAATGTCGTCAGCCTACGATCGCAATCAAGAAGGCCCGATCACGAAGCATGGATCGCGATTGTCTTGATCCGGATTGAGCAAGATCGCGATAGGAAGTGACCATGTAGCAGAACTTAATCCTGATCAGGCCCAAATGCAATCGAAATTTACCGTGTTACACCAGCGGGTAACCACACTTCTCGCAGAAGCAAGTCTGAAAAACGAAAACTGCAGTGTTTGTTCATCATTCACGACAAACACTTGAATAATGCCCACATACGCGGTTCTTTCGAATGAAGGCGTAATTCACCATGTGAATTAGGAGTGGAGTTTAGAGCAACCCAGGAAGATTTCAGGCGACCGTCCCGACAGTGCAGATTATATGTCCAAAGCTACAATAAAGTTAGCATCGGCAACCATCGGCTGACCTGACAAAGACTCGGCCACTTTCGTTGCTGCTTCAAGCTGCTTGTCGGCGACGACCACGGTGGCACCTTCATCGGCCAGGGCTCGGCAAATCGCTTCACCGATGCCACTGGCACCACCTGTCACCAGGGCCAGACGTCCGCTGAGAGCCATGTGCGTGCTGCAGCAGCTCTACTCGAGTAAGCGTTCGCAGAGAAAACTCAGTCTGAATGACCAGTGAGCAAGCACTCGAAGGCACAATACAAGGCGAACAAGGGTATTGCAGGGCCTTTTTAACGACAAAGCGTGCGAGACGACCTACTTGCTTCAAGTGCGTCCATGCTTAGATATCTTTGCATTCGGTAGTTTGAAATCTACGAGGCGGTTTGTCCGATAATGCAGCGCACGTAGCTGAGATATGAAGCGGTCGTCCCCGACGAGATGTGAAGCTTATTATTCTATACATCATGTAGTGATACGGCTGCCCTGCCCCGCTAAAAAAGACATCATTCTTGTAAGCTGTGAGATAAATAATTGAAAATAAAGTGACAACATTTTGAAGATACTTGCACAAATTTGACCGTCATGCCTTAGATGCATGATGATCAAATAGCAAATGTTTAAGTCAGAGAGAGACAAACAGAAAGTTATCCTCAGCTCGTTTCATTTTGTGTAAACCAGTTCAGTCGTCCATGGCTGTCATCAATCCTTACTTTGAAAGTCATCTACGCGTACGTCGGCATATGCGGACACATTGAAAAGCGTTGCCTCACAAAAGGTTGAAGAAATGTTAGGCTTACAGAGGAGACAAAGCACTTGCTTCCACCACGGAGCTATTTGTTGATAATGCTCACATCAGCAGTTCCGGACGCCTAGTGAGCAGGGTTTTACCCTTGCACTATGGCTTTAACGCCGCTAGGAGGTAACCTAGCTGGAATGTGATTAAACAAACAGCCCCATGTTTCAGTAAGGACAGCATCTGTCTCTCTCTTTCTCCATTACAAAAGCCTATTCCACTCGTTTCATAATGGCTAGCATTGCGCGGTGTGCGCTGTATGCGATTGTACAGGGATTATCCACCCTCTGATGTGTGACTGTCCCCAACTTGATACACGGAGGCAAGCGCTCTCCTGCACCTTAGCACCATAGGGGGTGTGCAAAACCCACGCCCCAGTGGTGGCGCCCTCTGGATAAGATATGCAGACCTCGCGAACTATACTTTTGCTGGCTGTATGGGGCGGAAAATATTGTGGGAGCCGGAAACACGTCACAGACATCGGGTATTGGACACCACCTATTGGACAACCCACTGCGGTGGTTCAGTGACTATGGCGTTCTGCAGATAGATGTTTCAATTCATTACGGCGGCGGCCACGTTTTGATGCAGAAACGCCCGAGTACTTAGCATTAGATGCATGTTAAAGGACCCCGTGCACATTAAAGAACCCTAGGTGGTTCCTGGAAGAATCCTGGAAATTTATTTCAAGTGGATGCGTCTTGCGAACTCACCAGCTACAATTCGTAAATTGCGATTAATGTCGTAAAGTAATTAACTAAGAAGTTCATCGGTCAATTTTTGTTAATTAGTTGAATATGTGTTTTGATTTCTCGTGCTACTAATGTCCGCCTCTTCGAATAACCCAGCTCAATGATAAGAATTATGCTACCTGCCACAGACGATATTTTTTTTAATTCCGTAAAGCTTAATTTTGAACACCCGGTATACTTGGGACATTACCTAGAAGACCCCAGACACAGGAGGAGTGATTGACTGACCCAACACCAGCTAATGTGGACGCAATAATGGAGCTTGCCACAACCCTTCGGCTCACCTTATCGCAACAGACAGACAGACAAAGAACTTTTATTGAGGTCCTGAGGAACTGCGTTGGGACGCCCCCTTTCTGGGGGAGTCGGTAGCAGTCGCGGTCTGCTCCCACGCAGGGACCGTGACTGACGGACCCAACACCAGCCAATGTGGACGCAATAATGTAGATTGCCACAACCCTTCGGCTCACCTTATCGCATGAAGTGGCCCAAACAAAAAAATCACCGCAGATCCACGAAGTGAATGATGATGAGAGGGCGAAGCACCGGGGGATCATTCGGGTAACCGTGAATACCCCGTATATATATATATATATATATATATATATATATATATATATATATACTGAACATGTGTACAGTATATACAGCGCTTATACAGCCCTTGTGCACCGTAGCGGTCTCCATGCAAACCAGAGCTACGGACGGACAACGGATGACGAGGTACAAGGCTCGGCCCTAAGGTGCTTCGCCCCTAAAACTCATGCGCCATTCCACTCTGTGAAGGTGGAAGACTGTTGAAGCTGTTTAGCACACTACATAGATGTGGCACAGAATTTTTATCAAGAATACGAACACATTTTATTGTCTTGAGTGGCGGCTGCGGTCATCGTGACGAAAGCACGCACGCACGCACGCGCACACACACGCACATTTATTCCTGATCGGTGGGTCTTTATCGGCGGTACACACACACACACACACACAAAATTGATTCTCAATCGCCTACGTCGATCATATTCGACGACTAGAGAGAAGTGAAATTGAAAATGAACGGCAGCTTGTCTTTATGCTTTTATTTATATACACGCACGACGGGACCGCCCACCGGCGGACAGGAGAAACGCGTGACGTCTCGACGGTGCCGCCACCCCGGGAGAGCGGCAGGAAACTAGGCACGCCAGCGGTTGGAACGACGACAAAGAGGGCGGTATGAGTTTTTGTTCGCGCAGAAGAAAAGTGCACGGAACCCTAGCCTTAAACAGCTTCGCTGTA
Organism: Dermacentor silvarum; assembly: GCF_013339745.2. Taxonomy (NCBI): domain Eukaryota; kingdom Metazoa; phylum Arthropoda; class Arachnida; order Ixodida; family Ixodidae; genus Dermacentor; species Dermacentor silvarum. Next base: position 148,374,894 of record NC_051159.1, on the reverse strand, counting down.
ATAAATAGGCAACGCCATCAACGTCTCACCATTCTCTAAGTTTCCCGTCCCCTCAGCCAGTAGCCCCGGACAGAGGACCGAAAGCCAGTAAACGTTTTCTTTTTCTCTCTCTCGCTCGAGGCACAAAATCACATGTTACATCCTCCAGTTATTTCCAGTGCGGCTCCCGTGACATAGGAACTGGACGCAGGCGAGCCAAGAAACTTCACGGCTTCAGCGATCTCCCTGGGCTGTGCGGTTCTCTTTAGCGGTACCAGTGAGCAGAACGCAGATTTCAATTCTTCGCGCAGAGAGGCCGTCATGGGCGTTTCCGTCCAGCCGGGCAGCACGGCGTTGCAGCGGATACCGTGCGCTGCCAGTTCCTGCGCCGCCGACTTCGTGAGGGACACGACACCGGCTTTTGCTGCGGCGTAGGCGCTACAGGCGCGCGAGCCGGTCTTAGCCGCGAGGCTTGATATGTTAACAATGGCTGCGCCTCCTTCGGGCAATGCCGTTCCAGTACGTATCATCTCACGACTCGCTGCCCGGGTCACCAGGAAAGCACCCTGTAATGTAAATGAGAAATCAAGGATTACAGACGGTTTGGCTGCACCAACCGGGGAATATCGTGCGAAGTGACATTTTCCTGGACCAAATTAGCCAATCTCTTGCACCAAGTTAAATATTGCTAGGCCATTGTTTGACCGGTTGCTAATTAAATCATTTTCAGTCGCGATGCCGTTGTTAAACTGGTGTTTTGTTCCATACATGATAGGCAAAGTCATGCACACTGGGTAGCATACAGGGTTACTCAGCGAACACACGAGGAGGAGGATTGCAGATTTGCACAAAGACTGTTTTGTGATTTCACGCCGTACTGGCCAATGTTGTAGAGTAGCCTTCGCACTTGCATGAAGGGTATGCGAGGGTAAATCATGCGCTCCGCTATACAGTTGAGCGGATGGAGGTGGACAGGCTTAAGCGGATATTGACACCCATTGCTCACGGAGTGCAAAGGCACTTCAGTTTGGGCGAGCGAAGATTTACGCGTACTACACACCTTAAACGAAGAGAATTCTTCAACATCGGGAAAGGCTAAAGCCAAGGTCGCGTATGTGGGGGCTGTGACGCAGTCCGTGTCCTTCTTGTGGCAGAGTATGTCACACACAGATCACGCAAAGCCAAGCGGGTTTTCGATGAAGTCCCGCTTGAATATGGCAGTCGCAGCCGTTGCCAAAGGCAGACATTCCTCGCCCTTGCGATGCTGACATGCAACGTCCGCAGCTAGTCGGGCTTATCGCTGTTCATCCATGCATTGTCTTCTTTGTTGTTGCAGTCGCAATTGCTTGGCCACATCTTTGTCGGTCGACTCCCGCTGCCTCTGTCGCTGAGCTCGTTGTTTTTCACAGAACTTGGAGCGACTGTCTTCTTTAGGCATTTAGGCAAATCCAGTTTGGTAGGATAGTACTGCTTTCGCACTTAAAGGGCGTTTAATATGGCAGGAGACCATTAACATAATTTTACTGCTAAACCTTCGTTAACAAAGTTGAGCGTTGGGCAACTTGGTGTCGCATTACTAAGTATCGTAGCATATCAAACACGAACATCAAAGTTGTACATTCACAGCACTGAGTTTCCATTCCTGTTGTCCGTGTTTGATGCGCTGTGATTTTTAGGGTGCGTTCCAATCCTGGCCAGGAGTTGAGACAGTCTACGTTGACAGCTTCGCGCAAAAGTAATGGAATGCGCAGGAAGGCATCTCTGCGACTTGACGCCATATCTTGTCGACAAGAAAAAGCTAAGAAAGAGACAGTTTTGTTGCTGCTTTTTAACTTTTCTCGCGTACGAACCTATGATGAACACAACTTCGTTGTGTGTCAAACAACAACAATCTATGAAACAAAATGTAGTTTACATTAAGCGCATTAGAAAATGTGACAACGCTTGTCCGTGCGCGCGCACGGGCGGGTGTGCGTCCGTGTCCGAGCGCATAATGACTTTCCTATCGGGTTTCCAAGCATTCTGCTATGGCTGCTCAGTCACCATCTTGCCTGGACAGCAAGGTACCCTGCATTGTTATTAACTTCGATGCTGTCTTTAAGAATCTCTGATGCCGGCTTCGTCAGCAGTGAAACAAGACTTAAGATGGCCGCTGAGCGCTTAGCTGTCTCTTCAGCAGCCTACGGCGAGTACTGCAACACAGCCTTAGTAACTTATTACACGCAAGCGTCACCGGCCAGCTAGCACAATCGGCGAATTTCTGTTCGAAGCCGCGAAGGAAGCGGAGGAGGAAGGCGCTTGGAGGTGAAGAGAATCGCGCGCCGGGGAAAGTACGAAGGAGCGCGCTAGAGTTCCTCTAAAGGAAATACAGTAACTTTAGAGCGCGCGCGCGGCAAAGCAACGCCCCCTAGAGGAAAGTCTAGGTGACAAGAGTCTAGAGGAAAGTACAGGTAGAGTGTACTAGAATACATTGTCTAGTACACTCTAGTACAGGCTAGCGAAAGGGGAAAGAGAAATGAGGCGAAGGGTCGCGGAGGAGGAAGGTAGGCGGAGGCGCGCTGGGGCGACCTCTTCGGGCAGCTGCTACATGTTTTGTTTGCGATACCACGGCCGGGCTCGACTGGCGCGCGCGCTCGTTTCTTACGGCCTTCTCACCCGTCGGGGAAACAATGGGAGAGTTTCTCAGCACGTTTCGCCACCCGTCGGCGGTAGGGGCGCTGCGACCCTGACCCTGCTCCGCGTACATGCGCTTGCCTTCGCGCTCGCACGATCGTTTTCCCGCGCATTTTATTCGGTGCTCTGTCAGTTTCGTTCAATATGAAGTAATTTGTGGGCTCCGCGCCCAAAAGGACACTAATAAATTTCTTCATCCATCCATCCTGAAGACGGCCGTACAGCCTTTAGTACGCGCGGCCACAGCCAAGACTTGGCGCCGTTCATTGCACATCCGTATATAACTGCTGTGTGATGATGTACTGCTGTCTTCCGTATTGCAAGTCCCGTTCCGGAAAAAACACCCGGTGTTTCTTTGCACCAGTTCCCAAGCAATGAGTTTCTAGCCCGAGTTTCTAGCGCTTTTGGACAAGATATTTGGACAAGATAGCATCAACTAATAAAGGGGGATTATAAGATGGACATAACAAAGATCGTAGCCTTCTCCTCCGGATGCGCTACTCGGCAAATACATAATTTCACTATAACTCCTTTTTTCCTCACGCAGCAACTCCTTTTAAGTATTCTTTTTTTCCGCGCACAGTAGTGGACTGGAACCAGCTAAAAAATGACGTCGCCTCTGCGCCAACATTAACTTCTTTTTTATCATGTTTATAGTGACATTATTTTGTTTGTGCCATGTTTGCAGTGACAATGTTTTACTTCTTTAGAGTAACGTTGCGTGTGCCCAACCTGTACGCTTTGTATTTATTCAAATAACAGTTTTCTTTATTAACGTGTGCATTTTCTGTACATACCAAACCAATGTATTCGTTATGCTTGTACCACCCTGCTAAAATCACCGCATGGTGATTGCAGTATTTATAAAATAAATATAAATAAATAATAGCGTTTTTTTTTTCGATAAAGCCTCCGCACACCTGCCACGCAGGAATGTACTGGAAGTTCTTGAAAGAGCAGTGCAGCCCTATTTACAACGCGCTCCCATCTTGAGCTGCCCTGAAGGTGTTGACGACAGTCATGCGATACGATCCGCAAATCGAGAAGTTTCTGAGAATACTCCTTGTAAATCAGTCAAACCAACTGACTGAAGAAAACGACAATCCCTATGTACACAAGTCGCCAAGGAAACACTTTAGATTGTAATTGTGAATTAAGACACATTTGTGAGCTATTGTGCCCGCAAGTTTTCGCCTGAAAGTATGGCAACCATTGTAAGTGCATACGAGCAATAAATATTTATTTTCATTCCTAAAAATGCGTTTGATGGCGCAGAGCTATTCTCCCGGCGCATGCAGCCCCAGTGAATTTAAAGAAGCTCGATTTATTAATACAGTTACACTGCATCCAATTATAAGAAGCCTAGATGAACCATTTACGAGTCCTCTACAATTAGGCGACTTGTTCTTGAATGCACGGTGAGGTAAGAAGCGCGCCGGACCCAATCTTCCAGCGTTGCGCGCGCTGCACAGATCGGCTGGGAGCAGCTGAGCAAGAGGGTGGGGTCGCAGCGCCCCCCTCCAAGCAGCGGCGATAGGCATGAACTAGCCCCGATGCGAAGGCCGTAAGAAGCGAGCGCGCGCGCCAGTCGAGCCCGGCCGTGGCGATACGGAGGTGCCGGGTTCGTCTCGTGATAACATTGTCCTCGCGCGCCCTACGCTGTGTGTGCGAGTGAAAGCGTGCGACGGTCAGCCGGGACGGAGTCGTTCTACCCTGGCGGCTGCTGCGCATGGCACGACCGCGCGAGCTCTGTCTTGAATACGATCTGCGGACAGTGTAGGCGTCCAGGCGGACCGAGGGCCGATAGCTTCGTGTGTGCTATAGCACCCATACGCTTGCGCGTCACACGCGTTCACGAAGGGAAACGTCACTCACTTTTTTAATGCGAAAGTGATTTAAAATGCGCCGCGTCTCTGCCTAGCTCTTTCTCGAGTTCATCATTGTGGGTATCAGATTTGTTGAAGTACCGTGTCGCATCAAGAACTTGCTCCTACAAGCACGCCGTTCGTGCATGGGAAAATGCAAGTGACTACATTTTCAAAAGTGATAAACAGTGGTCGACACAATAATACACACTATGACTAGAAAAACAGCTACTTGCGTCAAGGTACACTGGATTCAAGGCCATGCAGCGAACCCTCACAACATTGCTGCTGACCAGCAGGCACATTGCCCTCCTAATCCAGACCTTCCGTCTATTTCTCTCCCACCTCAACCCCTTAACTCGCTCCGAGCCCGTAAAAATTTTCTCCGGCAGGACACACGCGCTCTTATCCCCCCGTTTGTCTGCTCCTTCACCTTACTAGGGCGGAGGAAGTTGTGCTTAGGAGGCTTCGGGTCGGGGTGGCTTTTACACCGGCTGTGATCTCAAGGTGGAACTGGTCGCATTTACCACTGGGTGCTACGTGTCCATACTGCTCCGTCCCTGTGACGGAAGCAGATGCATACCATCTAATATGGACATGTACTGGTTTACAATCGGAACGCTCGCGTCTCCTACTACAAGCCGGCCTCCGCTACAGTGTGACAACCAGCTATGACCGCTGGATACACGATAATAGATTCCACAAAACACTGCTTCAATTTATACACAACACAGGCCTCACAGCACACATATAATACACATATACATATCAAGAGTTATGCCTTAACGGCAAGTCTTTATCGCAATAAAAAAAAGAACAATTAGTGTCGCTGGAACGCTGGAAGGTTACTTGTTTGACCACTGTTATTCACTTCATGCCTTCATCTGTCTGTGAATTTCTCATTCCAAGCCAAAAAGAATTTCAAGCATCTTTTATGTCTTCATGTGCGCACTTCCATGCGCGGTTTCGTAACACACATCGTCCACGTGCCACCGCTCATGAGAACAAATATGGCTGCTTAATTAACTTACCCTCAGGTGGACCCTTATAACTTCGTCGAAAAATTCATCGGTGCAGTCGACGAGAAGCGCCTGACCTAAAATGCCAGCGCAGTTGACGACGATGCTGAGTGGCAGTGGCGACGTGCTTCTAATGTTCCCGAAGAGCTGCTCCACGGACGAGGAATCGCCGACGTCCACGTACTCAGCCTGGTGTTGCACACCTCCTGCATCGCATAAGGCGTTGTATGGTAAGCTTCTAGCCGTGTAGAGAAAGCGGAGGATGAAAACCGACGCCAATGTGAACAGTACCTGGATGCGAATTACTTGATTCATTTACAATTACCCCTGATAAACACTACATTACTTGAGACTTAAAGGGTGCTCACTCATAACTGTATTTACCGCTTTTTGCCGGTACGAACATTTTCATTGGCGCAGAAAACGTAGGTCAAACCTCTTTATCTCACTGCAATGCCCTATTCACGTATCCGGAAATAGTGGCGTGACATGAATCATTTTGCTATATTTCCGTGTTTAGGAATAATACGTTTCTCAAGACTGATACAGTGACTGTTGGCTTACCCATGAACGCAGTTCAGTATTTCTTTATTAAAGCGAAAGCCTAAGGTATCTATGTTGGCGGTGCCCTTAGCGATGACCTTGCAGTGACCTTGGCGTAATTGTGCCATGACGAAAAATGGCCGACGCCGCAAAGAGTAAAAATACGTCTAAAAATGCTCAGACTGACGTCACATTTCTCAGGCAGGTGCCTGTAAACAAATTAGTGGCTTTGAAAAAAAAATGGTAAATTTCGGTCCGGGTGGGAATCGAACCCGTGCCTCCTAGTTTGGAAGACGAGAACGCTGCCCTGAAGCCACGGCTGCTTTTATGGCTTACGCTGTTATGGGCTCATTCCAATAGCCGTTACGGTTCGCGGTGGTGTCCATCGCCGCCGCCACCTCCGCCAGTGACCGTAACCGCTATCGCCGGAAATGCGAAAAAAAGTACCCGGTCCCCGCCGGGATCGAAACCAGGCCCGCTGCGCGGGAGTCGGATATTTCACCACTGAGCCACGCAAGCACTTGCTATCAGGCAGCGGGAAAATGCCCTATAAGTGCGCCCTAGGCAGCCGCGCAGGCGCAGACGGCGAGATGCGATTCAGATGAGGCCCGCAATCAACGCGATCCCGAGCCTCCCGCCAGTATGGGGGCGCCATCTAGTTAAGGCGCCTGCAAACGCAGCGTGAGCAGGCGCAGACGACGAGATGCGATTCAGACAATCCCAAGCCTCCGCCAGTATGGTGGCGCCATCTAGTTAAGGTGCCTGCAAACGCAGCATGCCCGACATATGTAAGTTGCATATAGCAGTTGCATGCTGCATTTAACTGGACCTGGTTAACTCAAGCAGGCTAGGTGACTATTTGTCACCAGCCCGTTTTGAAGATTCCAATAAACAAACATGATCCTCATCATCAACAACAACGTACCGTGCCTGTCACAAAATAACCGCCGTGCGAGAATCATCAAGGGAGTTCAGTCCGCACCGGTGAAGTGATGCAACGTGAAGACCGAGCGTCTGCGGAAGAAGGGGATTCCCCGGCAAGCTAGTCGACGAGTTCATCGAGCGTCTGCATTTCCGGAAGAAGTTCCTTCGAGATTTGCCCCGAGCTACACCGAGATAGTCCGACTCCAGGACCAGCACGGTGAATACGATTGGAAACTTAGTGTTCCTATTCATTTTGTAATTTACGTGTTGGACTCTTAGTGCTTGTCGTGAATTATTTTCTTGTGCTTCTTAATACCCATCTGATTTGTATTGTGTTGTGTCTAGCCTAAGTGTGCACGTGGGTGTGTGTAACTGCCTTGTGTGAATAATATATTTTGTTATGTTTTGACAACTCGGTCTTTGGACAGCAACCGGCGATCGCTGGCGCACCAGAGGGCCCATTCTTAATTGTCCTTGCTTTCGTGGGATTATTTTCGGAAGCTGATAAATAGGCTTTGGAATTTGGTCCGGCGTCTGTGCCACGTTCACGGGGTCGGTGGCAGTGCCACGGGTACAAGGGATGTGAGATGTGCGCCACGTATTATTGCGATAGCAATTATATGGACACTTCCACCGGATTTCTGCCGTCGGCGTCGCCGTCGTCGTCGCCGTGAGGTTCCGTATAGATAAAATCTTCGCTGCGCGCCGTATGCCCGAGCGTAAGCGTGTGGGAACGCACGCTGTCACGGAGAGCGAACGCACTCAATCTCCCACGCGCAAGCAAGGAAGCGGGAAGCGAGCGCCGGAGGGAGCGGGGGGGGGGGGGGGGGGGGGGAGGGGGCGCACATTTACTCTGCCAACAACCGCGTTCGTCGCTCGCCCCGCACCGTCTCTTATCTCCTCACGGCTCTGACCTTTATGCGCTGTGCATTCGCCGCTCAGTTTCCGTTGAAGCGATAGACCGCACGTACCTTCGCCCGCTGCGGCGTATATGCGCTTGCTGCCAGCGTTTTGACAGTCGTTGACTGCAGTCATTCAGTGTGATCTATTCATGTTTGTTTGTGCGCGCTCACACCATAGTTAGTAATAGTCTCTGGATACCTCTTCGGTACACGTTATGGCGTCGCCTCGCAAGGTATGAATCGCTGCTGAAGAAGCGAATCGTAAAGCTACGTGCGCGGCTACAACCAGGCATCATCGGGCTCAGCAGACTGCTTAGCAGAGAGCATTACAAGCCGCAGCTCGCCGTCGACGCCGGGCGGACAGTTCAGATCGTTCTCGTCAAAACAAGGCGAAGAGACTTTGTCGCAAAGACCCTGTTGAGCGTGGTGCCGAAATTGGCGCTATGCTTGAACCGTTCCACCAGCTTACGCTGTGACTGTGCTGCGTCTGCCGCGCAGGCCTACGACTTTTTAACCGCGGAGCTGCTGTTAGTCTAGGCTGCGCCGTCCTTATGTCCGTCCGCCCACCAATGCAACACCTGTCTAGGAGGTGTTGGCCAATGTCACCAGGAGAGAATGACCAGGAGAGGATGATAGCTGCGCCGGGGGGGGGGGTGCAGGAAACGTGGCCAGCAGAGGAGAAGAGGGGTGCTGGGGGAGGAGGCGCCCAATGAGAGGGCGCGCGCTGGGGGGGAGGAGGCGACCAATGAGAGGAGAGGCCACGCTGGGCGCGAGGAGGAGAGGCGTTGGGTATAAGAGAAGGTGTTTCTGCGCGTCTACCCCCCCCCTCTTTTTTCCACTTTTCCTACTATCTGCCCCCCATTCCCCGCCCCTCAGATGCTGAGCCGTGCTCCCTACAAGGGCTGCAGAAATATGCATCTTTCTTTTCCACAACCTCTACTACTACTACTTCTGTGCGGTGCGCCCTTTCGGATAACGCGCGACGCGCAGAGCTCCTGCCGACGCCGTCCGCGTTTCCCCGCGTTCGCGCCGAACGCGCGCGGTGTCCGTGACTGCAGCCGATGCCTCTGGCGGCGGCTCGGCAGGTTTTGACCAGACAATTGGGGGGGGGGGGGTATTCTGTAAGAGTCCACCTAGTGGACTGTCCATGTCGGTTGTCGCGATTGGCTCCAGGTGCACGAGCAAGAAGGCGCCAGCCAGTCTCCTTCTCGCTCGTGCAGCTGGAGCCAATCGGCGGCAACCGAATTGGACAGTTCACTAGGTGGACTCTTACAGAATACCCCCCCCCCCTGGACACTCGTCGAGTAGCGTCAGAAGTCGCTCCCTCTTCAAGCCTCGCAACGTTTCAATATAATTAAGTTTGTGTTGTAGATCTGTGTTTACTTGGGTTTACGCAATTGCATCACGTGCAACACACGCACATGTAACACTCGGTGTAACTAACACAGCTTCGCTGTTCGACCATCTTCACGGAGTGGAGGGAGGTATTTTTTTTTCTTACATAGTATTTATTGCATCATGAATATGGAGGGAAAATACTATACGCGAGAAACGTGCAAGTACTAACCTACACATCTTGTATTCATGGCCTAGAAAGGACCTAGAAATCACGTTGAGCACACCGTGCACACACAAAAACTACAAGTATAACTTTGAACTTTAAAAAGTGGCAACGACACGCAACTTATCAAGAGGTAGTGCCAGTTCGGTTGAAACTCTGTTAAGTCATACATGTCCTTAAAGTGTCCAATCATTTGAGCGTACTGAAATTTCGACGAAACACCAGGTTCAGCGTTTCGGTCCAACATGCGAGTCTTCCATAAGCTATGTAGTCCATGAAAGAAAAACATCAAAAGGCACGTCTTCTCCGTGGGGTGCAATGAAGTATCGGATTCGGATGGTATGCTGATTCAAAACGAAGTCTTTCTTAAGAGTTCTTTGAAGCAGATCCCAAAATAATATTGCTTCTTTATAACTTATGAAGCAATGCTCTATAGTCTGGGGTACATCGCAAAGGCGACAATTCACAGTGGATACAAAAATGCATTTTTTTTGCAACCAAGTTTTCACAGGTAATGTCTCGCTGGGTACTTTAAAGAAAAATGCTGTTGTACATGGGGGTAAAGGCATCTTGAGGACTCGCTGAAGTATGTCATGCCTTGGAAAACTGGAGATTGTAGAACGGTAAAGGGGAGGTGGGAAAATCATTGACATCAAATCTTCATACAGTTGTTTTCTGGAGACTGTGTAGAGATACTCAGTAGAAAACCGAACCAAGAGGAAGTGCGCAGCGAGATACACTTCATACATAAAACCCCACAGACAAGGTCGTTCAGAATATTGGGATGAAACTACCAGTTTGGGTAAAGCATTGACTAAGTTAACTTGTATGATGACCGTAGTATTGGGTGTGAAGTACATCGAAAAAAGAAGAAACGACAAACAATCTGTCGCACAAATAAATGCCGTGGCTTCTGGCTTCAGGCATCTTTAGACCTGAAGCCACGGCTCCTCCACGGTTGAGCTTACTAAAGGTGTGCCTCGTGCGTGCCTGAGTGCACACGTCACGTGGTCACAGAGACGCGCTCATGCCACTGCTCGCACGTTCGTCGTCGTCTTCTTCTTCTTCCATAGCTGCCAGGCTTTCGCCTTCGCGTTTTACAAACGTGTAACACTTCCCTACTTTTGTTACAGAATTAACGAAACTCTCGAAACACATGACATGAAGAGGAGCATGGTGTCCGAATTTCAATTCGGTGGCTAGCACCACGCGCCTTTTGCTCTTTTTCTTTTAACAGCTTCGCTATGGTGGCCACCATAGCGAAGCTGTTTAACCTGGGCGTTTGCCGTCAGGTGTAACGCCAAAATGTTGGTCGATCCTGGTGGTCGTGCAGAAAGGGTCCAAGCGCAATGCCACATACCACTATGAACTAGCGTAGCTGTTTAAGCTCGAGGATGGTCCGTCGAGTGTACGCCGCAAAACCTCCTCCTGGCGATGACGTCACCATGCGTCGCCTGGCAGCGCTTCGCCCCAGCTGCGCCGACCGCGCCGAGCCTCGCCACATCGCGCGCATCGCTTCGCCTTAGCTTTGCCGAGCCATGACGTCACCGCGCCGTGCGGAGTGGTTGCCGCAGCTGAGCAAGGTGGAACTAAGCCGTGACGTCACTGCGCTGACCCACGGGATGTATAGCTCCACGTCGCCACCGCGGCGACACAAAAGCCCCGCCGTCTCCGCGCCGAGCACATCGCCGGGAAGATGGGGCGGCCGAAGAAGAGGAAGCGCGGCGCGAAATCCGCCGCGCCGCTACTCGAGAGCGAGCGAGACGACTTCGGTCCGGTCCCGAGTATCGCGCCGCCGAAGCGGCGGCGAAACGTCGGCGATTCGCAAAAGATCCGGAGTAACGAGCCCGCGAAACCGAGCAAAAGCGAGTGTTCGTTGCTCCTTGGGCTGTCGATGAATCCGGGGTGGTCTTGCGCAAAACGTGGCCGAGTCTCAAAGCATAACCTCGCGAAAGCTTGGCCGAACCAAGATAAAGCTAGGTGGGGCCGCCAGCTTCGCTGTTTGCCCAGTCTTCGCACCACTAGTGTGAAGCTGCCTCTAATTTTGTTTTTCTTTCCATCCTTTCTGCCTTGATACTAAAGTTCCGTTAGGGCAAACTAATAGTATTGGTTGTTTTTTTTCTTTACTGGCCAATTACTCTTCGTCTTTTTCTTCCTCATTGTCCTTCAGGTTCTTCTAAAACCATAACGTGTACTTTTAAAGACATGCACACTTATATTTGAAACTTTCAAGAAAAAATGAAAACAAATCGCCGACTTTAATGTAGCTGCGTTTGCATGGTAATATAATGTTGCGCTTTGCCACCGTGTCTTCTGCTTCACATCTCGCACCTGTACACAAAGCACCGTCACCGTCCTTATGCGAGAACGCACACATAACTCACAACTACCATTTCTGTCACGCACATCGCAACGCTTCCGCGCTAAAATTATAGCACGATGCTGATTTTCCAATTTAGAGTTATTACAGATCACCTACGGTTATTACAGGCCGTATGATGCAGCTAAGTGCGCAATAAACGAACCACTAATAACGAATTGTGTGGTATAAGAAACACGTTCATTTACTGACCTGGCAGGGAGGCGGCAACTTTTCTCGCTACCTCGAGCTGCTTGTCGGCAACGACTACAGTGGCACCATCATCGGCCAGCGTGTGGCACACGGCCTCACCGATTCCACTTGCTCCGCCGGTAACCAAAGCGAGGCGTCCGGTGAGAGGCATCAGTTCGCCGAAAAGCTCGTTCCACTACGCGCCCAAAACTGCCCGAGTCTGACACGTTGTATATAAGAGTGTATATATATATATATATAGTCCGTCTGAGATAGTACAGTGAAATCAAGCACCTACGGGCTTATCTTTTCTTGCGGTCAATTTCGCGCAATATGCGCAGTCTTTCTGCGTTATCGCAACTTATCCACGCAATGCGAACGGGCTCTTGGTCATCAACGTAACTTAGAATCAGCATACATGCTACTCGCTTGTGAGGGCCTACATTAGCGAGCAAAACAAATGTTTAAGTGCCATTAGGTTGCGGCGAATATGACAAAGGCACTTCTCAAGAATAGGCCGAGTTGGCAATCTGTCCTTATATAAGAGCAATCAAAAGAAAAGAAAAAAATACGCTTAACCTTGCACTCGGCCTGGCAACGCTTGAAACAGCGAAGCTGTTTTCTGGAAGTGCACGCGAACTTTTCATCTTATTACTCATGATGATGATAATTTCTTTTCGCGCGTCTCGGACTTACGGCCGTCGCTGCGCGTTGCATAGCGCAGCTTGCAACACCGACACCGCGTTCCAGGAGACCCCCTCCGTGAATGCGTCTCTCTCTCGCTCTCACAGCGCGCAAAACCTCTTCACATCGCAGAGCACGAGCGTACGAACGCGCCAGCTGTGGACGAAGACGACGACGCTCGAACGCAATCATACGGTTCGCGTAAATGCCCGTTCTGCAAGCGTGGCTCTATAGCCTAGTGGTTACGACGCTCGCTTTGATAACGGGGGTACGCGGGTTCAAATCCCGCCTTGGCAAGAAATTTTATTTTCTTTCTTGGTAGTGTCTTGCTACGCACCACAAATTACGGCTGGCTTAAACAGCTTCCCTGTTAAAAAAATCACAGCATATACACGAAGTGAATGGAAGAGTGGTC
>NC_051159.1:148241679-148361678 GCF_013339745.2 Dermacentor silvarum | reverse complement strand
TCAGTGAACAATATGACCCCTCTGATTGGCCGCATCAAGATCATCTGATTCCCTACTCGGGTCAACTAGGGAAGACGAATGTTTTATAATGAGACACCTTGAGTGCAGTGGTGTGTCCTGACGTGTTCTGATATGTGCTCAGACATGTAGTGAACTGAGACTTTCAAAGTGCTCTCCCATGGAGTGGGCTTCTATATTTGGAGCCACTGTAAATATGTAGAATAAACCCTTTTTTCTATCGCTCTTACTCCCGGACGTACTCATCCCTCTGGCTGAAAGATCACCGGCCTAAACGCTACCCGAGTCCCAACAGCAGACATTACCAAATCATGACTGGAACCTTACCACTGTTGTTGAATATGAAAGTGTGCAGTCATTGCATTCTACCGATGCTAACATATGGGCCGGAAGCTTGGAGGCTACAAAAAATCATGAGCCATTCCACTCAGTGAAGGTGGATGACCAGCGAAGATGTTTAGCACACGACACAGAGGTGACACAGAATTGGGAGGCCGTGTATAGTCCGCACTCCCGGGGAGCAACGCACCTACGAAGAGCGATGACAGAAAATTCTGCGCTTAATCAAGTTCCAATCCAGCGCTTGCGTAGTTTAAATTCTGCGCTTCATGTAGTTACAATCTAGCTCATATCTTGCGCTTAATGTAGCTCGAATGCAGTTCCAATCCAGCTCAAATCCAGCGCTTAATGTAGCTCCAAATATGCTCAAATCCTGCGCTTGTGTAGTGCAAATCCAGCGGTAATGCAGCTCCACTGATGTGAATCCTGGGGAAGTGCGAAGCAGTAATGCGCCGGTGCTGCAGTAGCGCTGGAGGGAGGAGCAAACGCTTGTGAGCTGGTGGCGCCCTCTCTTGCGTTGCGCTGGTACCAGTCTGGCATTTCGGAACCGATTTTAACAAGCGCTTAATGCTTCATTATTCCTGTCTTTTAAATTATTCTTAATCATGTTACTTTATTTTAAACCGGTTTTGATCAATTCTGCACTTGTTTTGACCCTGTTTTGAGCTGGATTTGAACTACACAAGCGCAGGATTTGAGCGAATTGGAGCTACATTAAGCGCTCATTTGAGCAGGATTTCAGCTGGATTGGAACTGCATTTGAGCTACATTCTGAAACTGCACGGAGTTGCCACAAATTGTCCGACCGCAGCAGAACCCAACGGCTGCACGCCGCAACCTTTTTTTGCTGAGTCATGCTCATGACTATGGCTTCTGCCACTATCCTTTAGTGTTTCCTTCCCTTATTACCCACGTTCGAACCAATTTCAGTGTTTTACGAGTGTAATTGTTTTTTTTTCCTGACTCAGTGTCATTTTTGCTGAGTGATGCTCATGACTATGACTTCTGCAATCATCCTTTAGTGTTTCCTTCACTTAGCACCCACATCAGAACCCATTTCAGTGGTTTTTGAGTCTTATTATTTTTTTTTTGCTGAGTCATTGCCATTTTTGCTGAGCCATGCTCATGACGAAGGCTTCTACCACCATCCTTTAGTGTTCCCTTAATCGTGTTAGTTTATTTTTAACCGGGTTTGATCAATTCAGCACTTTTTCTGACCCTGTTTTGAGCACTTGTTTTTGAGCGTGATCACGACAGATCACACGCGACGGACGCCAACGACAGCCAGGGCCCCTAAAGTGCTTCGCATTTACAACGAATACGCCATAGATTAGGCTAAATTGCCATTTTACGTGTCCGTGATACTTAATATATCGGCAGTATTGTAACAGCACGCTTGCCTAGACAGAAAGGATGAAAAAAATGAAGAAGAGCAAAAGTCACGGGGCTTGAAAGCAAAAGATTGAAATTCCGACACCGTGCTCAATTTGATGGCATGTGTTTCGAGAGCGCCTGCATGGGGCCTGTTTTAATTCTTTAACAATAAAGAAAGACTGAACTGCGTTCAAGAGTAAGTAAATGCTCACTGTATCAGTCTTCAGAAACTTCTGATTCCTAAATACGCAAATATTGCGAAATTAATTACGTCACGCCGGCATTGCCGGATACGTGAATAGGGCATGGCTGCAGTGAGAAAAATAGGTTTGACCTACTTTTTCTCCGCCAATGAAAATGTTCTTACCGCCAAAGAGCTGTAAATACAGTTCTGAGTGAGCACCCTTGAAGTCTAAACTTATATAGGGTTTATCATTGGTAATTTTAAATAATTCCAATCCAGGTATCGTTGCAAATCCTGTGCGCTCTCCACATTGGCGTCGGTTTTTATCCACCCCTATCTCTACGCGGATAGAAGCTGACCATTCAAAGCCTTATCCGACGCAGGAGGTTTGAAGCAGCAGGCAGAGTACGTGGATGTCGGCGATTCCTCGTCCGTGGAGCAGCTCTTCGGGAACATTAGAAGCACGTCGTCACTGCCACTCAGCATCGTCGTCAACTGCGCTGGTATTTTAGGTCAGGCGCTTCTCGTCGACTGCACCGATGAACTTTTCGACGAAATTATAAGGGTCCACCTGAGGGTAAGTTAATTACCAGGCACACTTGTTCTCATCACCGGTGGTACATGGACGACGTGTGTTGGGAAACCACACATCCACACATGGAAGTGCGCAAATTACGACATAGAATATGCTTGAAAATCTTCTGAATATGTAATTAGAAATTCACAGGCAGATGGAGGCTTGAAGTGGATAACAGTGCTCAAGCAAGGCACCTAGGTGGGTTCCAGCGACATTCATTGTTCGACTACTGTTTATCACTTTTGAAAATGAATGTAGAGCCACTTTCATTTTCCCATGCACTCACGAACGGCGTGGTTATAGGAATACGTTCTTGATGTGACACTGCTCTCGACAAATTTGAAACCTACAATGACGAACGCGACAATGAACTAAGCAGAGACGGCTTGCATTTTAAGACACTTTTGCATGAAAAATGTTAATAAGGCGCTGTTGCAGTACTCGCCGTAGACTGATAAATAGACAGCTAAGAGTCCAGCGCCCATCTTAAGTCTTGATCCACTGCTGACGAAGCCGGCAAAAGAGAGCTTCTCAAAGACTGCATCGAGGTTAATAACAATGATGGGTACTTTGCTGTCCAGACAAGATGGTGACTGAGCAGCCCGAGCAGAATGCTTGGAAACCTGACAGGAAAGCCGTCATGCACGCACGCACGCACGCGCGCACACACAAGCGTTGTCACGTTTTCTTATTCGCTTAATGTAAACTTCATTTTGTTTGATACGTTGTGATGAACACAGCTAAGCTGCGCATATCATAGATTCGTACACGAATAAAGTTTAAAAAAGCCGGCAGATCCCACGCCCTGTGGGAATCAATGCTATGCGAAGCAGTGTGAGGGGAGCCTACCAACTTAACTAAACGACCATGAGAGCATCAAGACCTAGGCGGCTTTTTCATGACCTACATGACACGCATGTCATGACATTCACGTCCATTGGTTTTTGAGTGTTAATCTTTTTTCGCTGAGTCATTGTCATTTTTGCTGAGTCATGCTCATGACTATGACTTCTACCATTATCCTTTAGTGTTTCCTTCACTTTGTACCCACGTTAGAACCCCCCCCCCCCCCCATTTTCAGTGGTTCTTGAGTGTTAATCCTTTTTTGCTGAGTCATTGTCATTTATGCTGAGTCATGCTCATGACTATAACTTGAGCATCATCCTTTAGTGTTGCTTCACTTAGCACCCACGTCCGAATCCATTTCAATGGTTTTTAAGTGTTAATGTTTTTCTGCTGGGTCATTGTCATCTAGGCGGCTGTTTTATGACCTACATGACACGCATGTCATGATATTCATGTCATAACCTATCATTTATGTTCGTAATACACTCTTGTCATAGTATGCCAATTTTTGTAAATACCAAGTTAACAATACGACCATGAGAGTACCAAGACGTAAGCCGTGAGATAGATGGATACTGTCAAAGTGGCAAATGCTTTACATTTAAAAAGCAGCATAAATATGCGTCTTAGCTTTCTCTTGTCGACATGACATGGCGTCAAGTCTCAGAGACGCCTTCCAGCGCATTCTATTACTTTGTCTCGTAGCTGTATGCTTAGACTTTCTCCAATCCTGGCTAGAATTGGAACACGCCCTAAAATTTCGCAGCGCATCAAATATGGACAACAGGAATGCACACTCGCAGCGCTGTGAGTGTCTAACATTGCCGTTCGTGTTTGATACGCTACGATACTTTAGTAATGCTGCAGTAACTTGCCCGACGCTCAACTTAGTAAAGGTAAAGCAGTAACAATATGTTAACGGTCTCCATGTTAAACGCCCACTTAGTGCGAAAGCATCACTAGCCTACTAACCTATATTTCACCTCTCTCTGTGCGAAGCCTCTTCATTCACGCGTTTCGCGTTTACAGCCTCTTCCACTTTTCACATATACGCCCGTGTGCGTATATATGTGAAATACACATGGAAAGTGAATCGGGATCGTCGTTGGAAATGTCTAATGAAGAGATTCGTCGCGCCAGGCACAGCGAAAATCAACGCGCTCGGCGACAGTGGCATCGGGAGTCGACCGACGAAGATGATAAGGCCAAGCGATTGGCGACTGCAGCAACAAGGAAGACAATTCGTGACATTGAAACGCGCCGTCGAGACTGCTGAAGAACGACTGAAGCGATTGCAGAACGACATGTTGCACAAGCGTGTCAAGCGCGCTGCCGAAACGGATGAACGGCGATAAGCCGGAATAGCTGCGGACGTTGGATGCCAGCATCGCAAGGCCGAGAAATATCTGTCTTTGGCAACGACTGCGACGGCCATCTTCATGGAGGACTCGATCAACAACCCGTTTGACAAACCGTTTGGCCGTTTGACACGCAGAACCGTGGAACAGAAAGTGGCGCAAGAAGGACTTTGACTGTGTCAAAGACCTCATGTACGCGACCTTGGCTTTGGGCTTTCCCGGCGTTCAAGAATTATGTTCATAAAAGGTGTGTTGACCGTGTAGTCTTCGCTCGCCCAAAGTGCGTTTGTACTCTGTGAGCAATGGGTATCAATATCCGCTCAAGCCTGCCCACCTCTCTCCGCTCAACTGTCACAGCGGAGCGCATAATTTCCCCTCGCAAACTCTTCATGTAAGTGCAAAGGCTGCTCTACAACACTGGCCAGTACGGCGTGAAAACACAAACCGTTGCTTCTGCAAGTATGCAATCCTCCTCCTCCTGTCTCCACTGAGTAACCCTGTATGCATTATGCAACCCAGTGTGCATGACTATGCATATCATGTCTGGAATAAAACCACAGTTTAACAACTACATCGCGACTGCAAAGGATTTAATTGGCAACCGGTCAAACAACGGCCTCGCAAGGCCTAACTTTGTGCAAGAAAATGACTAATATGATCCAGCAAAATGTGCTTTCGCACGATATTCTGTAGATTCTGCAGCTTAACCGCCCGTAATTTTTTTTTCTTTCTCTTTTGCATTGCAGGGTGCTTTCCTGGTGACTCGGGCAGCCAGTCGTGAGATGATACGTGCTGGAACGGCGTTGCCCGAAGGAGGCGCAGCCATCGTTAACATATCAAGCCTCGCGGCTAAGACCGGCTGGTTCGCCTATAGCGCCTACGCCGCGGCAAAAGCCGGTGTAGTGTCCCTCACTAAATCGGCAGCGCAGGAACTGGCAGCGCATGGTATCCGCTGCAACGCCGTGCTGCCAGGTTGGACGGAAACGCCAATGACGGCCTCTATGCGCGAAGAGTTGAAAACAGCGTTCTGCTCACTGGTACCGCTAAAGAGAACCGCACAGCCCGGGGAGGTCGCTGAAGCCGTGAAGTTTCTTTGCTCGCCTGCGTCCAGTTCCTATGTCACGGGAGCCGCACTGGAAATAACTGGAGGATGTAACATGTGATTTTGTGCCTCGAGAGAGACGGAGAGAGAGAAAAAAACGTTTACTGGATTTCAGCCCTCTGTCCGGGGCTACTCGTCGTTGAGATGAAAGATTGAGGTGACCGGGAAACAGAGATAAGGGTGCGACGTTGATGTCGTCATCTATTTACTTGGTTTGGGCCACTTCTTGTGGTACGATGAGCCCAAGGGTGGTGGCAAGCTTCATTATTGCGCCCACATTCACTGGTGTTGGGTCAGTCAGTCACTCTTCAAGTGTGTGAGGTCTTATAGGTAATGTCCCAAGTATTTACTGACGTGCGTGTTGGGGGCCCGGGCAACCTCAAAGTGTATGGGCTGTATTGGGGCATTTACCCGCATTGTGTGCATTTGGGAAAGCCATCTTTTTCAACATAGATTCTAACGCTGTAAGGCTTCTGGCGATAAACATGTGGGGGCAAGAGAAGCGGGAAGCATAAGGCTGGAGCCGCGTTTAGACAAGGGCACTTAACTTCTTCAGAGAAACAAATCTCCTTATCAAAAGGTTGCGGCTAGCAGGCCCCCCTGCCTAGCTTCTCCGGACCTCAATAAAGTTGTTTACTACTACTTATCGAAAGGTTGGCCCCAGCCTGTGGCTGCCATTGTTTTCCCAATGTTCATCGCTTCGTATCTATATTCCTGTGAACCCTTTGTGTCGTTAGAACCCAGGGTGACAATGTCAGCGGTTTCGAATGTTAGCTACCGACCAGAGTTTGCCGCGCTTGTTGGTGGCTCCCATATTTTGATGGGGAATGCGCGAATTGGTGGTACGAACGTCCGTGAGAGCTCAGTCTGTTTTTATCGCATGCTTATTCGTCGCCGGTGTTCGGTCGGGATGGATTTGTCGTCAGCCGCCCCTACCCTCAGCAGCCCTTGCGCAGCTCGCGCCGAATGATGGTCACTGAGATCAAAATTAAGTACGCTTACTCTAAACGCGACTGCTACAGTAATATATTGTGGTCTATGCACTGCTTCAAGCGCCTTTCTCATGTTTGGCAAGTGTCCTAGAAGCCACCTTGTAAAAACCTTTCTACTGAGTTTTGAGACTTTCACAGTAAGTCTTTAACGGCTTTAGAAATGTGGCCATTAAACTCGAGCTTCAGTTCTGCGGGCGGGAAAAAGTGGTAGGGGGCTAAATACGGTGATAAAGGTGGGGGGGGGGGGGGGGGGTGTAGGTAGTGTTCATGATGTCACCCACACAAGGGAAGAAGGAAGGGGAACTTTAAAGATACGAGGGAGAGAAAGAGAGGGTATCCTGAGCACATGCGCAAACTAGGAAAGTGCCATGTGGTCAAACGCGATCAGAAGGGCCTCTTCATCTAAAAAATAGCAAGAAAGAAAAATTCAATCAAGAAAGGCTAAAGACACAGCGGAGCTGATCGGTTGCTAACTGGTCCTGGCTATACGAAGTGATGCTAAGTTATACGAAGTAACGCCAAGTGATGCTAAGTTATACGAAGTGTATAAGCATTTCCTCGTGGTCCGCGGTATCGGGGAACGCCTCGCGAAGCACTTGCAGTCCGAGCAAGTGCTTGTGTGTGAAAGTTATGCACAGTGTACGGGCGGCGGCGCACAGCAGACAACACGATGGGATGACGTCACGGCACATGCGCAGTAGCGCGCAGCTGGTGGGAGCTCGGCCGAGCCGCCGCCAGAGGCACCTAAGTCCCTATTAGAGTGTACTAGAATAACATTGTCTAGTACACTCTAGTCCCTATATAGAAAAAGTACCGCCATCTACTCTTTCCTCCGTCGTCTCCTCTCCTAAAGCGCTTGCTTTCTTTCTTTATTTTTTGCTTGCGAAAGCAAGTCGACGGTGGCGGCAATAGAAAGTCCACGTTGAAACTTTCAGGCCGGGCGCGCGCCGCCGTCGCCGCCGGAGACTGCAGCTGCGCAGAGGTACTTTCAACATGGCTCTGAGGCGGAAAAAAAATATATATAAAGAAGTCAAAGCGCGCGCTATCATCGTCCAATCGAAGATACAGGAGAGAGCGAAGCGGCGTTGATCAAAGGATGGCGGTACTTTTCTTATGTAGGGACTTTAGAGGCACCTGCTGCAGTCACGGACACCGCGAGCGTACGGCGCTAATGCGGGGAAACGGAGAAGTGCGGATGGCGTCGGCAGCACCTCTTCGCGTTGCATCTTTGGTGCTGCTACAATTTGTTTCTCTCTCTCTCTCTCTCTCTCGCTCTCATTTTCTCTTTCTCTCTCCCGAGCATAGCGCGCGACGCTCCGCAAGGTGGTTGCTAGGCGACGCAGTGGCAGGTGGTACACATTACGGCCGGCTTAAACAGCTCCGCTGTTAAAAACATACTAAATAACGTAGGCCGCACATCGATAAAGACAAAGGCCATTCGGCGAATTGTGAAAAGCTAAATAGTAGAGCTTAACGCCCTAAGCTTCCCAGTGGGATATGCGGGGCGTCGTAATAGTGGAGATATCCTGATTAATTTTGACCACCTAGGATTTTTTCAAGATGAAACCTTTACTCCGTGCACAGCTGTGGAACGCCGTAGTCACTGAACTACCGGAGTGGGTCACCCAATAGTTGGTACCCAAAACCCGATGTCTGTGACGTGTTTCCGGCTCCCACAATCTTTTCCGCCGCATAAAGCCAGCAAAGGTACAGTTTTCGAGGTCTGCATCTCTCATCCAGAGGGCGCCACCACTGGGGCGTGGGTTTAGACACCCCCTATTGGGCTAATGTGTAGGAGAACGTTTGCCTCTGTGGATCAAGTTGGGGACTTTCACACAACATAGGGGGGGATAATCCCTCTGCAATCGCATGCTGCGCACACCGCGCAATGCGAGCCATTATGAAACGAAATTTAGAATTAAATTATGGGGTTTAACGTGCCAAAACCACGATCTGATTATGAGGCACGCCGTAGTGGGGGACTCCGGAAACTTTCGACCACCTGGGTTTCTGTAACGTGCACCTAAATCTAAGTACAAGGGTGTTTTCTCATTTCGGCCCCATCGAAATGCGACCGCCGTGGCCGGGATTCAATCCCGCGACCTTGTGCTTAGCAGCCCAACACCATAGCCACTAAGCAATCCCGGCAGGTTCATTATGAAACTAGTGAATAGGCTTTTGTAATAGGGAGAGAGAGACAGATGCTCTCCTTACTGAAACAACGGGAAGTTCAGATAGACCGTTTCATGTCCCTTTAACACTCCATGAAATAAACAGAGTAATCTCTTCTGGTAAGAAGACAGCTCCGGGTCCTGACAAAATACGTTACACTATGCTAGCCCACCTGTCCCAGAAAGCGGTGGAGGCCTTGTTGCGTTTTTTTTTTTCAACACTATCTGGTAAACGGGCAAAATGCCTGCAGAGTGGAAAAAGGCTGTTATTGTTCCCTTCCTGAAAGCAGGAAAATCACCAAATACTCCCAGCAGCTATAGACCTATAGCACTAACAAGTTGCCTCGCTAAATCATACGAAAGCATAATAAATATAAGACTAACATACGTTCTCGAAACAGATAACTTACTAGATACTCACCAGTGTGGTGACAAGAAAGGCTGCTCAACAATTGACCATTTTGTTCGTCTTGAACGTACCATACTTGAGGCATTCCTTTACAAACAACACTGCCTAGCGGTCTTTTTCGACCTAGAAAAAGCATACGACACCACATGGAGGTAACATTTTACAAGATCTAGCAGCACTAGGAATACGCTGAAGAATGCTCCACTGTCTGGCCGATTTTCTTACAAACCGAACATTTCAAGTCCGTCTGGAGGCAACATTGTCCCGAGTCTTTGTCCAAGAAAAGGGCGTCCCACAGGGTTGCGTATTAAGCACTACTCTTTTCGTGGTGAAAATGAACTCCATAAATTCAGTTATACCATCCAACATTATGTACTCTTTATACGTCGACGACCTTCAAGTTGCATGCCGTACCTCGGGTATGTCTACATGCGAAAGGCAAATCCTGATAACAATAAATAAGTTGACACAATGGGCCGATAAAAATGGATTCCGTTTTTCTAGACAAAAAACTGTGGCAGTAATATTTTCACAAAAAAGGTGGTTACAACCTGACCTAGCTCTCACATTAAATCAAAGTCCGTTACCGGTTAAGAACGAGCAAAAGTTCTTAGGAATCATTCTTGGTAGTAAATTAAACTTCATCGCCCACACTAACAGCGTAAAAACTAAGGCAAACAAAGCGCTTAATATCCTGAAGGTCTTATGACGTAAGCATCGGGACGCCGATCGAACGTACCTGTTACGTATTTATTGCTTTGTCGTGCGCAGCATTCTTGACTACGGTTGCATAGTTTACGGGTCAGCAAGGCAGTCGTACATCAAACGTCTTGATCCCACACAGAACCACGGACTGCGCTTAGCAACTCGTGCGTACAAGACATCACCAGTAGAAAGTTTATATGCTGAGAGCAACGAACCTTGCCTGGAACACCGCAGATCCCTGTTCACAGTCTCTTATGTCCTAAAAAATAGAGCTAAATCGAATCACATATGCCACACCATTGTTTCTCATATCACGAACAGAATACACTACGTGAATAAACCACACACTATAAGGCCACTTTTTCTCCGATTTGAAGAAACATGCAAAGAATATAACGTAGCAAACGAGGCGCTCAACATAGCTCAAACACCGAATAGCTTGGCTCCATGGTGTGATTTCCCACATTTCTGTGACTTTGCCCTGGCACGTCACAAAAAGAAACACCGCGTGAGCACATTATGCAGAATTTCCTAGCACTGGAAAAATTTAATGATCAGATTGAATTGTATACAGACGACTCAAAAACACACGAACACACTGGAAGTGCCGTTGTATCGAAAAACTCGGAATCTTGCTTTAGACTGCCATATATATACTTTGTCTCTGTTTTTACAGTTGAAGTATGTGCCTTGTTTATAGCCGTAAAAGAAATAGTATCAGGGAATTACAAAAAGGCAGTTATATACACAGATTCCCTAAGTGCTCTAAGTGCCCTACATCAAAAATTTGAATATGAACCTTTTCTAGGAGACATTTTGCGGATGCTGCTAGGAGCAGAGGAACATCCGACTGGCGTGGCTGCCTAGCCATACTGGTATCCCAGGAAATGAAAGGGCGCATAAATTAGCCAGCAGCGGCGCCACACAAAACATCAGCAACTATGAACGTACCTATCAAATATTCTATCCACAGATGTCGCACAGGAGGAGGAGGAGGAGGAAAAACATTTAAGAGAAGAAAAAAACAAGTAGGCGTCTTCCTGCTTGTGTTGGGAGGTGCCCTCAGTCCAGGGCTCCTGCGGCTCTTGCTGGTCACGAGGGTCCGAGCTAGTCAGCACGGCCTCCCACTGCTCGCACAGCTTTCAACTGAAAGTGGCAGGACGAATAGGACTCCGGGGTACACAACAACTTCAAACCGTTAAGCCTATTCTACAAGAATGGAAGTCGTGCTACCACCAAGAACGTTTAATTGAAGTGACTTTATGCTGTTTCGTATAGGACACACATACTTGAGCCCGTTTTTTTTACTAAGAGGAGAACAACAAGTGGAGTGTGAACAATGCAAGGTACCTCCCACTGTGATTCACATTTTAATAACATGTCCGGCATTCGAGAAAGACCGAATTATTTTCACGAACTATACAAAACACTAACACAACTTCATCCACATTTATTATCATCAGAGCATGCACTGGCACCCATTGATGGCGTTTTTAGGTTTTTGAAGGCCACGAGTCTTGTAAATAGACTGTAAATGAAGGTCTTATTCCTTTTATCCATTTCATAAGACTATTGTTTGAGCACTATATCTCGCGGCTGGCGCATCATATCCGTAGTCGCTTTTGCGCAATTAAACACCACATAACTAACTAACTATTGGACATTTTTTTTGACCTACCAGGTTCTTGGCCAATCCCCCAGAGTGGGTACGTGCCAGTATATCCCAAGGATCTACATCTACATCTACAAGAATTGATGGAACTCTGTTTAAATATTAGGCGCCCGGCCGCGATAGCTTTATGTTGACGGTCGGTGGTAGCCTAAATTTCATGGTAGGGACCAATCTCTGCAGTCGCCTCCGTCGATTATCCGGATTGTCCCAGTGCTTTTCTGTCGATTTTCCGATGACACTTGAGAGAAGGCAGTTGGCGCCCGCTCTTAAAAAATTAATTGCAAGCAGTGACTCTGGTTCTTGGAGTGCTTTCTTCGCTTCGGTATCGGCCAGTTCGTTGCCGTGTATACCACAGCTGTGCCAGTCTTCTGCACAGACTAAGGCTGGGGGTAGCGTTTACGCGCGGATACGTGCACCTCATGCGACGCACCGAGTCTCCAGACTGTGAGTTGTGCAATGCGAATGAGACTATAGGTCATGTGCTTTGTGACTGCCCTAAGTACGTGGAAGAGCGTCAAAGGTTGAAGAATGACCTGACGCGTCTCGACAGCCCACCGTTGTCGGAGGACGTTATTTTAAGCCCTTGGCCAGACGCTCAATCGAGTTTCAAGGCCATCCAGGCGCTACTGAACTTTTTAAAAAGTACGGGCCTGGACTGTAGGCTTTGAGCATGCCAAATTGCTTGCCATATGTTTTACATCCTCCTTCTCTCGTCATCGTCACCCATCATGCGCCTCTGTCTTCCCTCTTTCTTTCCCTCTTCACCCTCCCCCAGAGCAGAGTAGCTGGCTAGAGGAATATACCTCAAGCCGACCTCTCTGCATTTCGTATCATTGAACTTATCTCTCTCTCCCTCTGTTGACGGTCAAATAAAAACTCATCGACACAGTTCCGCTTTATCGCCTTTGCTCAGTTTATGCATGGCTGTGTACTGCATCAAATACCTTCTCGATATTGAGAAGTTCCGTGTAAAAGTCGCTTGAAGATAAGGAATACGCTGTCAGGATTCTTAATGAGAGAAAAACAACAAGTCTTGCAGTTTGCAGCGATTCTGAACGATGTTTCTCCCAGCATACCGCTTTGCCTAGCCGCGTGAGACGTTAAACAGAGACTCGGTGGTTGCACATGAGCTAGGT
Source organism: Dermacentor silvarum (assembly GCF_013339745.2). Classification (NCBI taxonomy): domain Eukaryota; kingdom Metazoa; phylum Arthropoda; class Arachnida; order Ixodida; family Ixodidae; genus Dermacentor; species Dermacentor silvarum. Next base: position 148,348,795 of record NC_051159.1, on the reverse strand, counting down.
GGTTTGCCTGCCTTCTATATCAGAGTAGCTGTTAGGAACTGCCAGAACAGCGACTGAACAAAGCCGCATTACTCATTTACGATGAGTGCACTTTTAGCAACTCCTCCGAAGATCAGGTGTACTGTGTGATACAGATCATTCACTCCTATACAGTACATTAGTGACAAGCTAGAGACGCACTAGAAGCGTGCCACAAAACCAACTTCAACGTGCGTCACTTCCTACATATTTTCGGCACACATCAAAGTTCCTACATGAGCTGGCATTAAGCTGCTGAACTACCTCTAACCAAGCCCTATTATGCAATATTGCAATACCGGTGCTAAACGGTCACTTTAGATCGCAATTGGACTGATTGCGATCGTATTCCTTGATCGCTATCGATAAGATCGCTGCTACGCGGTAAAACGACCTGGATCGCGTTTGGCTGAGCTCAAGCGCACCAGTGGCCGTTAGTGGGTCCAAAACATTTATCAAGTTTGCCTAATATGCTGCCAAATTGTAGTACTAAACTGTATATTTTTTCAAGAAAATGTTATTTCGTTTGTCATTGGGGGTAATGCTATTATCGTCTTCTGATTGTCTGCACCATGTTCGTCAGCCTACAATCGCGATCAAGAAGCCTGATCGCGATGCACGGATCGCGATTGTCTGGATCCGGATTGAGCATCATCGCGATTGAAAGTGTGCGTGTACCAGCACTTAATCCGAGTTGAGCTCAATCCAGCTCGGGTCCAATCGCAAGCGAAAGTGACCCTGTGACACCGGTAGTCTTATACCGGTGACCCCGGCAGACGCCGGGTCTCCTTTCTCCTTACCTCGACGCCTTGTTTGTGCTCACAATTGCAAACTTCTGAGTGCGATTCTGTAAATTTCTTGGCCAATAAGTATAGACTTAATGTTAACTTACATATTGTTTCAAGTGTTCTATGTCACTGCCATCCTTAATGGCTTTGAACATCGCATTACGCTAGAGCATTTTTTACAATACATCTTACTATACTTCCACACAGTGCTACTGTATGGTAACACTTTGTGGTAATGGCACAGAATGTTACTATTACTTGTCATTGATAATTTAACCTTGCATAAAGAGATCCACTAAGATAATAGAGTTTCTAATCGCTCTATACCCTCCCCTACCCCGTCCTACACCAGGTTTCCGCTCATATAGATGGAGATTCTATAAGTACTCTACCTGCAATTTTTTATGGCAGCGTGCCCGGCCTCATGCCCTGTATCAGGCATGTTTGCTACACCCTATTTTATTTTTCGATGTCCGCGTTGGACGAAAGAGCTCCTGCAATGGACTTGAAATAAAGCGCCACGTCAAATAAAAAATAATCTACAATGTTGTCCGCACAAAGCGACTTCATTCTGCAAGTGCCTGAAGACGAAGTAGCTGTAAATTTGGAACGCGCTCAGAAATATACCGGTGACCTCGATAACGCTCTTTCGTTCACTATTGATGCTGAAAGAAGGAAGTGCTTTACGACCTGGCGGCACACATCAGCAAGGACAGTGACCCGGGCGTTATCACACGACTTGATTAATCAGCGTCGCATGCTTTCACGTATGAGTTGAAATGTGAGCAGCCTAAACTCACGGCATAACGGCAGTGGTACTTTATCGGCAGTGAACTATAGGGTTTGTGAACTCCAGGTGTTCTATTCATGTGCACGTGTCGGATCGTTTGGGATCTCTGCATGGTAGATTTTTTTTTCTTATTACAAACTCTGATACACCCTGCCTCTGCCCCATCGCCACCGTAACCCCCTTCACCTTTACAACTTCACTTCTTTCAAATTAAATAAAATGCTCTCCTCAAGTTTCTCTATTGGTGGCCAATAGCTTCCTGCCTCCTAAAATAACTTTATTGCCACAACGTTTACGCGAAACGGAATGAATGAATAAGTTCGTTTATTGAGAAAAAGAGAGGTTGGAAGGTCGCTAATAGTAGCATAGAGTATGCAGCATCTACATGGTCCCCATATCAAAACTACTTAATATTTGAGGCTAAGCTGCTGAAATAACCATTTGTGTCAGTCAGTACGTTCGTGCCAACCGAAACCCGAACAGAAAGCTTGTTTCTCAATAAAATATTTGCAGGTCATCGGATTCGCCAACTTGCTCTCTCTTTGTGGCGTAGAAAAAAAGGTTGTGAGGGAGGGAGGGAGGGAGGAGGGAGGGAGGGAGGGAGGGAGGGAGGGAGGGAGGTGAGTGCCAGACAAGAGTGTGATGATGTCTGAAAGCAGAAGGATTGCCCATGCGACATTTATAGACTCGATAGCGCCACAGCGAAGCGAGACTACAGACTGGCGAAGTAATCGTAAGTGTACCGCGCGAAGGTTGAACGAAGGTTAAACTCGTGCAACGCTACGAATGCACCAACAAATGCTTTCACTTTTATCAAAAGGCAAAGCCGCGGCAGCTGCAGTGCGATGTATTAATGCCAATATTTCGACGTCACAAAAATGAAAAGAAAGGCATCACGTTAAACATACCGAGCATGTCTGTCGCAGGCTCACCCAGCGGTGCTGTGAGCTGCGCTATGCTCATCGAAATAATGAAAACTTATACGCGGACTCGGAAGTTGAATCGCTTGGAACAAGTGTGCGCTCTAGCGGCAATAAATCGTGTTCGAGTCCGAATGCCCGAATGATTAACAAAGACAAACGGACATTTCGTGTTATATATATGCATAAGCAACTGCTTGCATGCCCTTCATGCCAACAACAGATCCGTTGGATAACGGATTCACGAGCACCAAGCGGCGCGTGTGCGGCCAGTCGGCGTGTCCTGCAGTTAAGAAGACGGCGCTCATACAGTGAGCATAGTACTAAGTTTTAATTTTACTGTCGATAGCTTATTTGCAGTGATCGTTTGCACTGATGCGCAATGGTTCACAATTTACCTATATGTATAATGAAAAGAAACGACGTATTGAAACGATTTAGACACGGGTTCAAATATGCACGCATTTCCTGGAAGCCCTATACTCATTGTAACATAACCGGCTCTGAATGAAGTCACATACTGGCTCTCTGTGGTCTGCGCCAGACACATTTAACACTTTTGAACTGAGCTACTCAAGTCCACAACCATTCCTTCCTCAAATTACACATAAGGAAATTACGCCTGGTCCACAGCATATTTTAAACCAAGCTCGATCCAACACCGTGTAAAAGGCCACTAATGACGAGAGAGAGTTTACCCGAAACGACAAATTTAAGTAGTTTTACTACGCGCGAAGCAAGGCTGACAGGAATCGCTTAGGCCGATTATTTCATCCCGTGTGTTGGCGTTTGTTCGCATTGTTTTACTTCTTTTCGAAGCTTTTATGCCTTTGTTCGCTTGAACGTATGTCACGTCTAGGTCGAACTCTAGTCTGCGGTATATATGTACTAAGTAAATAAATAAATAAAAATGTGGCATATGTTACTGGAGCATTGACACTCACAGCAAGGTTCAACATTGTGCTTGACCTCCTCGGACGGTGTTCTAACAATGCTTTATGAGCGGGTGCGACGTGTTAGCGCGACGCAGAACGCAAGGAGACTCCTGCTGGCTAGAAGAAACAGCACCCCGGCAGCTGCCAGGCGTCTCACAACGTTGGCGTGACGATGAGCGCCGCCCGTGGTGTTGTAGGCTTCGCACCCCTAAGGCGCACGGGATGATAATGACGGGAAACGGTCGGCGTTAGTTCAGCGCCCAGTCAAACATTAGATAACTTTAGCTGGCCGTTCCGCTCACACCAGTGGCACAGCAGCTGAGCAGGAACGCTAGTCTGCTTATTGTTTGCGTGCGCACTGCACTGCCAGCAGTAGAAGGCTGCCCCGGCTCCGCCAGTGTAGCATTGATGACGGTGCGTCCAGCGTCATCAACGGTGGACGCACCGTTGCTAATTTGGCTTCGACACCTAATTCGGCGCGACAGCTAATTTGGCTTCGTTTTTTTTGAAGCCAAATTCGCTCCGCGTCTCTGGAAACCGTCTAACCCACCGCCCGTGCGTGCCGCGCATGCGCCGTCGACGGGAACACGCCTCGAGCTGCACGGTATTCTACAATAATAGGTTTGACACCTGGGCGAGCTGGGGCTACGGATGCATTGATACGAACTGCACGACAAGACGGGACACGAGGTAGGAAATGGAAGAGACGAGCGCAGACGGCATTCGACTTACATCGCTTGGGCGAAAGCCGGAGCGGAGCGTGGTTGGAAACGTTGAGAATATTTAGAAGAAAAGCTCTTCACAGGTGGCGTGACATAAGTCCTCGCGTGGACACAGAATGAAGGAAGTGGTCAAGAAAGTTGGCTACCAAGTACGGGGTAACTGAAAGCGTAAATAGACAACCAGGAGTAATCAAAAAGAAAGTGAGAGAAACAGAGACAGTAAATTGGATGCGAAGAACGGAAACAAAACCGACCATAGAGATTTACAAGAATGAGAAGAAATAAATTGGGAGGGGAAATCTGCGCGTAACACAAAGGGCTCGAGCTGGTTGCCTAAGGACAAAAAGGCACCGGAGCACATATTGAAACAAGATGAGGCATGTGTCTGCTGTAGCAAAAATCAGGAGACCCCTCAGCGCTTTCTAATGGAATGCGAAGGTATCACCGCAGTGAGACCTGTAGGTAACGTACACTTTCCAGAACCGCTTGGACGTAATGTCAACGGTTGCATGAACAGGTGAGCTGTTGAGATATGTACAAGAGGCGTATAGTGCATTGGTAAAAAAAAAACAGCAGGGAAGAAATGGATACGACTGGATCCATTACAGGTATAGGTAGCAGTACAAAGTAGATAGAGAAGTTATGCGCGCAGGGGAAACAGATTAAGGAGATGTACACACGAATGCTAGAATCAAAAGCAAGCATAGCATACCTGGTTTCAAGCAGGCTAGGTGACTATTTGTCACCGCGCCCGTTTCAAAGGGGACGCCAATAAATCATAATCGGCAGCAGCAGCAGCGCCTAAACATACATGCCAGGGCCGCCATTTTGTAGCGAGGCATTATGACTTATTCTACTCTAGTCTTATCATCCACCGCTCACGGCCGGCTGATCCCGTTGATAACGCGAGCGAACCGTCGCTCCGACCACTGACAAAGCGCGATAAGCGCGAAAAGGCATTATTACCGGAAAGGCATCGCTACAAAGTACCGGCCCAGGCGACGGTGCGGTTATATTCCGGTGCACTTATCTAATCAACGCTGTCCAAGCCACGCGACTTGGTCGGTGTATACGGCAGGCTCTCGCTCCTCGTTATCTGTAGGTTGCTTCAGGGCCGCCTTAAAAACCGGACAGACAAGGGCGCGTGTAGCCAGCGCAAGAATTTTATAGTATAGACGGCTTCGTCATGCACTAAACCCGTGCGGCTGATGCCAGCGCACGCGAGTGACCGGGAGGATGAGAAAACAAATTTGGGCGAATCAGTTAAGCCTTCTCAATGCCTTCTCAATGCAAGCCGAGATGTCACGGTATTGCTAGTGCTTAAGTAACACAAAGTATGCACAATATTCTACCGAAATATTTCGTTCACATATACAACTCCTTGAATTGAGCATTTTCGCAAACGTTTTGGGAGAAGTTCACGTAGAAGACGAACGAAAAAAAATTGAAATACAGGTCGTATTATACCTCTCGCAAAGCAATGATGATACTTACTGTTTTGTTGCTGTTCTAACTACCGATCAATGTTACGGGTCAAAATGCATTGTCCCAAGCCAGGAAACTTGAGAATTTGGCAGCGCAAGGGATATTAGGAATATAGTTCATTAAAACACGTTGCTGGCCTAGTAGGTAGGTGCCTTTACCAGAATTACGGCACAGCAAAAGGCGAGTGACGTCAGATGCAACATAGACAGGTGCAACGACATCTCTACGTTGATTCAGTCGTCACTCGCCTTTTGGTGCGCCTCATTTGTGGTAATTAACATTAAGAATACTCGAGTATGCATCAACTTAAGATTACTATTATGGGGATCGAAACAGCTCGAAAACCAATAAACAAGAATATATAACCGCGGCTACAGCTGAGTGCTGAATTTTACAAGTGACTCGGTGAAAACAGCAATATCAAATAAATTTAAAGTACGCCACAGCAGCCCTAATCACCATCCCGAGGAGTTACATGCAAGTACTAAGAGACAGGAAGAGAGCGGTGTGGATCAGAGAACAAACGGGGATAGCCGATATTCTAATTGACATTAAGAGAAAAAAATGGAGCTGGGCAGGCCATGTAATGCGTAGGAGGGATAACCGGTGGACCATTAGGGTTACAGAATGGATACCAAGAGAAGGGAAGCGCAGTCGAGGACGGCAGAAAACTAGGTGGAGTGATGAAGTTAGGAAATTTGCAGGCGCAAGTTGGAATACGCTAGCGCAAGACAGGGGCAATTGGAGATCGCAGGGAGAGGCCTTCGTCCTGCAGTGGACATAAAATATAGGCTGATGATGATGATGATGATGATGATGATGATGATGATGATGATGATGATGATGACGACGACGACGACGACGACGACGACGACGACGACGACGACGACGCGTTTGAGTTGGGCTTGGCTGTTCATTTTTAGAAGCTTCTAAAAGAAGGAAAGAAACAAACAAGCAATGAAATAATGAAAAAAAAATGAAAGAAATGCGGTATTTCTTTCTTTTTAGAATACACATAGGAATTCAACACTTCCTAATAGGGCGCATATGTAGCACCAATGACAGCAAGCCGATGCGGATTTATGGCAGTTTTCTTTGGGGTTTCCTTAGGTGTTAACCGTTGCAGTTTACGAGATGTCGCGGTGACTGGTCTTATCTAGGTTAAGAAGGCGCACGTATTACTATTTTATACCTCTGAAATGGTTTTCAATCTAACCCTGATGGAGACCATGATAGAGACCCTGATGAAGATCTGGTCTGATTGGGTTTGATTTGATTTGACCCTAATGTCACAAGAAGCAAACTTTAGCTTTCGTTTTGCAAGCGCTGGGGTGCTCAATAGCAGCATCTACTTCTCGTTTCGGTTCCATAAGTGTAAAACCACAGCACATGAGGCATAAGTGACGGGCTTGCGAACATTGTGCTTCACATCTGGAAGAGTTCAACAATGTCTGTGCAGGTTAAAGACAGCACTGTTATTACCATAGTACTTGAGCTGTAAGCAAGGTACTATTCGTGCCGTGGACGTTGAAATAAGGTTTCTCGTGACTAAAAAAAAAATAAAACAACTGGTCTAACACGGTTGTATCAAAAAGGCGTAAAATGCTCTCTAAGGCTGCCAGGTAGCATACGCTGAACGAGCGCACGAATAGTGGCCGCTTTGAGGAGAGGGCAATAAACTCAAGAGGAGAGGAAAATGCATAAACGTATATCATTATGCTTATGAGCTCATTTCTTAGTTTGAAATTCAAGTAATTCATTTATTCTCTGTGCATACGTAGTTGCGTTTTTCTTTTTTTTTTTGGAAGCGCTTAACCACCCGCTAATTATTTCTTACATCAAACGCAGACATCAAACGCAGCCATCAAACGCAGCCATCAAACGCAGGTTTTTAAAGTACGCGAACTTGTTGCCCTTCATAGCGAGCACGGAGAAAAACTGCGCAATGAATTTGTGTCCAGCTGTGTATGCTGGATGGTCCGTTGGTCCGGATACCGCCGGTCTCTGGCAGCTCGCTGTAGATATACTCCAGCTGTCACACGCACAAGGTTTATTGGTTGTTTTCTGCCACGAGCCTGAAATGTGTAGCGGCCTTCTCAGACAAATAGACTGATAATGCCCTGATGGCAATTATTCTGCCATTCCTATACAGAGCATAACAGCTACACCGTATAACAATTTTTCAGACGCTCTGAAACCGCTAATAATTTTCTTTTTGGTCAAATGAATGTTTTGATTGTTGGTTAAGAAATAAATAGCAATAAACTGGTGAATAACGTAGGCCTGAGGGGTTCACAACGGTAGCCGGTTGTATGACCGATGAAGGGCCAGCACGAAATAATATGGCGGCAAAATCATCCCGTACTCCAAATTCCTTCGAGTTGAAGTACAAGAACGACATCAAGCGTTTCTAGTGCGACAGTTGTGATAACAGGCGGCAATCGTCCTAAGGAGTGATCTTTCTTGTGTAATGCCACAAGGGTTTGTTGTTATTGCTCTGCAGACGAGGTCGCACGTGCCAGGCCTGTGTGGACTCACCTTTAAGGCTCTGTGTCGCGTGGCTACTGGTTCAAAGCGCACTATAAGAAGGGTCGATGGCGGATTGCGCTGAGCATCTGCTACTCCTTTTTGTTTCGAGGACTGAACCGAATCTTCGTACCAGGCAGTAAATCTGCAAAAGGCAAGGTTTTTCGGAACTGTCCTTTTCAAACGATCATGCCCAGATAGATAGATATGTAACAGTGATCGAACAAGGAATGTCGCTGGCTCCAGCAATATTCCACGTTCGCTATTCATTTCAAGCTTCCATGTTCCTGTGAACTTTTATGTTTGAATGCATAGTTGAGCTTTATGTTAAATGAAGTGTGTACATTGCCTCAATCTAATAACCCGCAGGCTAGCGTAGGCCTTTGTCCCCATACTGGCTTATATATGCATCTGTGCCTGCATCTCGTCCGCATGCACCAGAACTGGTATGACATATCTTAAAGATCGTGAAAACTCTGCATAAATGAGGCACGAGTCCACGCAGAAGATGTATAAAAGCGCTATTTAAAAGCGTGGCGTGTCTGGGGCTCAAAATTTCACTTCTCTATATGGAAGCTACAACCAGCTACTGATGGCACCTACACCAATATGCCGTACACGTCGCTTGTATTTTATATGTTATAAACCACGTGTTCCTTGCTGGGCCCTGTACTATACTTCACCTCATGGCGAATTTCATCAAGCCACCTCTGCCTCAAATGATGTAGCTGCGGATGTTATATGACTGAAAGGCAATGCTTTTTCAACGGAGTAGCTTTATTTATCAAGCTACGGAGAAATTGAGTTTTCTTTGCAGAATGATTCATCACAACGCAAAGCAATCGATATTCAAGACCTTTTCATAACACGCTTCCTTAATCGCGATCAAAATATTATAGCGCTGAAACCTCTGTGAGCCAGGTTCAGCATTTTATTCGAGCTTTCTTCGAAGCAAAGATAGCCGAGTATCAGAGAGAACTACAAGCGTCATTAGTTCTTTGTAGTTATTTGGGACCAAAAAGCCTTTATTGATGCAAGCATCATGAGGCCTGCAGCACTCGCGCATGCGTTGTAAAAATGTTTTGAATAGTTTACACGGGCAAGAATGTTGTCCATCGATTCCACTTTCGTGAGCAAATTAGTCATGATTATCATGTACATAAAACGGCAAAACAAACATAGTAGCTTAAAGGGGCCCTGAACCACCCCTCGGGCTGGGTGAAATAACATAGTCCGCGGGTAGCATACGCTGCTGTGAACATCTCAGCCAAGTTTTTCTGTCGTACGTGGTGCATGGAGCTCGCAAGCGGAGCGCGAAGTCACCTTTCTCTCAAACGCCCTCGTTTCAACAGACGCCATGATCATCACTCTCGTCTGTGTTTTATTACGCAATAAAGCACATTCCAATACGCGGCTGCTATTGGTCGCTGCGGTCGGTTACACCGCGGCCGCCGCGGGGTGCCGCCACGACTCCACTGGCTAACCGCACTGCGGCTCGCTGAGGACAACCGCATTTGGCTTACGTTTAGCGCGTCGTAGGCACCAAAATCGGAAATTTGAACTGCGCGTCACGGTGACGTTTCGAAGGGGAAGCATTGTGGCCCTGCCCCACTCCGCCGTAGCCTTCGCAGTGTAAGGCATTTAAGAAGGAAGGGGGAGCACAGCAGAGGCTGTGTTTGATTGCCAATAAATCCGCTTCTGCTGAACGCATTGAAGTACTTTTTGCGGCAAAGTATTTCTGAAATAGCCTTTTTTCACCTCAAATGTTTTTTTTCCACTTCTATAAAAAGTGGTTCAGGGCCCCTTTAAGCTTTTTTTCGGGGGAGGGGGGGAGGGGATTTCATAAAATGCTCAGTGCCATCTCCCAATAACGCAGTCACACAGTCAATCCGAGTACATAATTCACATGCTCAAACATCGAGGCAGTCGTCTCGCATTTCCGCTACAAGTAGCCGGACTCCCCAATTCATCACAGATCACTTGGCAAATGAAGCGGTCAATGGCATTTCTTTATATCGTCTTATGAGGACTCGTTTGCTTTTGCGTAGAATCATCGTCATTCGGATACACGCAACGTCATGCTGCCCGACGAAGCCCTCCGAGCTGCCGGCGAATTCGGGCCCTTCCAGTACCTGCTGATCATCTACCTGTGCGTGCTGGTGGCACCTGTTCGTGTGATGCCGCTGTTCGCGCACGTGTTCAGCCTTCTGGTACCACCGCATCACTGTAGACTGCCCGAACAACTCTTCAGGCGGCTGCTTGGAAACGCGTCATACGCTCGAGAGCTGATGTTGCAGGCAGCGCTACCTCGCGAGGACGATGGAAGCTTCAGCCAATGTCGCATGTACCATCCGAACGACACGATAGCATGGTATGAAAAGTAATCTTGATTGTATTTGTTTAAAGAATGGCGCTACTGGCCGCGTTTCAATCAGCGGATGATGGCGAACATCACCGCCACGAATGAATTTTTTTTCTTCGTTAATGCAGGCTGGTGCGGCGCTCAGGAAACAATTACTGGAATGGGACACCCGGTGACGGCGCTGATTCGCAGACGACGCACTGCATCTACGGATGGGAGTACGACTACTCCTTAATTTACCCCACGGTCGTGTCAGAGGTTACTTCCGAATTTTTCCTTTTTACAATTAGTTGGCCGCATGAACAGGACGAAGCGAAAATGATCACTGTTTCCAAATATGTCGTTTACGATTAGGCGTCGAATAAAGTGTTAAACCGAATAACTACCGGTCAGCATTTCATTAATGCTTGATTATTCAGTTCTGTTTATTTCCATGACATATCAAAGAAGGACAGAATCTACGACAACTTTGATTGAATTGACCCTTTGAAATAGACCAGGCAGACACAACCGAGTATGCTGACCAGGTAGTGTTAGAAAACAACTTGTGCATGGGTCCTCACTATGCAGCTCAATTTAAAGTTACATATGCGTACACAGTAATTAAGCTGCACACAGAGAAAGTGAAATGTATTCCTTGGTTTTCTTATAGACCCTGTACATAACGTGAGAGTGCTACGTGGGAAAAACAAAAGAACAGGGAAATGGGCAAAGATTAATGTTCACAAACGTCTCAGTATGTTCCACCAATGCAGGGGCTCCGGAACCGGGGGGGGGGGGGGGGGGGGGGGGAGCAGTCGCCCCCACAGGTTATGTATGAACCAGTGGGGGCATGCCCCCACACTCAATGCTGCTCCAACCGCCTCTTACCGCGTGTGAGGGTATAGCGACTACTTTGACTAGTTAAAAAGGGTGCTCCCTTCCTTCAACAAACGAAACAAAAATTTTCTGGAAGCTTGTGATTTCTGAGACTCTCTTTGCCGGTGCTTTTTCTGCGTCGAGAGCGCTGCCCGTTTTCGTCAGGTTCAACGTATCTTCCATCCTGAAGTGATTCTCCAGGATGGGAAGGCTGGCGCTCTATTCTGCAGTTCTTAGAGCGCACGTCTCAGCACCACGACTTTAGGATGCCTCGCGTTCTCTCCTTTTTTTCCTTGTCCCTATCCAAGCTCATGAAAAGTGAGAAGATAACAAAGGTCGGTGTAAGCCTAGCGGTTCCTAGAAAAGCACGATTTAAATCAGACTGCAGCCTTCATTTCTCTGCACTGCGCTTCGTCAGTGGTCGTTGAGATATATATATATAGCGAGAGAGAGAGAGAGAGAGAGGTGAACAACACGATACGAAATTATCCAGCAGACGTCGCCCCCTCACTTCAAATATACTTCCAGAGCACTTGCACCAATGTACACCCTGTTACTAATTCACCGAAAACAGCACGAAGTATTTTTGGCGTGATTGTTTTTGTGGTTGTTTATTCAATTAAGTAAACCGTGTAAAAACTAACCGTGACTAATACGTTATTTATATTTTGTGCATATATGAAGGACTTTTTGGACTACTTTCGTTTGAGTTAGACACATTGGCATATTGGTGTTTATTGACGATAGTAAAACAACGAAACCAATATGGAAAAGAACAACTACTTAGTTTTTTAACGGAAGTTACTCCTGACCTATAACTTCGAACTCTACAAGTGAAGTAGCTTTCTTGAGCTTTTGGCCTCGTCGAAAATTTTTACGCTCTACGCAGATGTAGAGCCATTCTAGCCTTTTCAACACATATTTAGGTGGTCCATGTCGGGCTGCTGTCACTCCACGTATTGATTCATGCGCATACACAGATTGCCACCCTGGTTGCTTTTGTCAAATCAACTTTACAAGGACAAGCTTCCTCGTTGAAACATAATGAAATGAGTGAGGCATTTGACTTGTTTTCCTAGTTTCTATTGTTCACGTATTACAAACGACGTTAAACGTCCTTATTCGACGGTATTACAAAAGATACAAATTTATACTGCGTTATTTAGCACATAAATGAGTTGCAGTGTTTGTGAGTGCCTAGAGGGAAAACCTAAGGTATATGTTAAATTCAATCAAGACAACACAGCCACAATAAAATGGTGCATTGTCGAAGAAACGATATTGTCGTGAAAAACATCCGATGCTTCGTAAGATAAGTCCTTCGAGGACCCGAGGCGTTCTGTGTCGTCTGTACATGCAAACCTATACTTTACGTTAAAGGTATCCGTAAAGGCAAATGTCTATTATGAAATATCATACCAACTTGCTTTCTTTCATTTTTCGCTTATGCATATGGATCTGTATTCACTCTGTTGTGACAGCGAATATATGCAACTGCTCCTCAGGCTCCAGTGTATGCTATATGTATCGAATGGCGGAGGTTTCTAAGCCATTAATTATCAGGACATTTGTTCTCTGCGCGGCTCAACATAATGTCTGAGAAATCGTTGTTTATTAGGCTAGCCCCTCAGTCCACAAACATTACGATATAGTAGGTAGGCATTTGCCTACAAGTGTTGAGAACTCCGAAGGTTCAAGGCGTCTTTTGATGAAGAACCTAGGAAGCAAACAAGATATATTTTCATTCTTACTCTTCCTCCATAACGCTGCTACAGTACGACTGGGTGTGCGAGAACAGCTGGAAAGCGTACGTGGCTGACACGACGTTCTGGATGTGCTCTATTGTCGGCGTTCTCATCTGCGGACATTTGACAGACAAGTGAGTTCAGATATTGGTGCAATTGCGTTGTATAAATACGAGTATATGCCTAGATTCTTTGAATTTCTGTAAGGTTTTCTGTTCTGTTCTGTTCTATTTCTGTTCGATTTTAGTGGCCATTAATTGTAATGTCCATTGGCGTGACAAAAAGCTAATCACAGCTGCACTGAACAGTCGGAGACTCCGTTTTGCGTAAGATAAATTATGTAGATAGCGGTCGTGATGCGCATGCGATTGCAAGCAAACGACGTCATGACAGTGCCTCAAAAGGCCCACATATTGTAGTAATAGCTGAAAGGATCTTCCCGATTAACGTTTTGAGATGGCTACTACAAATGTAATACGACAATGTAATTCAAGAGGCAACCATGTATTGGAGGCAATTCAACACTCGTGCCATTTAAAAAATATGTGAACTTGTTTTTCGCGTTCCTAAGTGTATATCCACATATGCGTTTCCGTAGTGTTGCAGCACAAAATGCCTGCTAGCAAAATAAGAGTAAATAATAATAAGGAAAAAAACAGACAGAGAGCTTTCGTCAACCAACCAGCAATAAGGAATCTGAGGTGGCAGCCTGCAACATGTACAACCCCTAATTTAAGCAACAGCTACACGCAGCCGGTCCCTTTCACCGTATTGTACTATAAGAAGTTCACACGACTTTGAGTCTGATGCGCGTGCTTTCAACAAACAGGATGTCCCTTGCGTTTGTGTCATCTGGACGCTTTACCCAGTCTGTTCACTGTAACATCTCGCTTCACAAAAGGCAGGTATTGCTTGTTTCTGGGCTTTCTGAACTCTGTCAAAATTTCAAGGTTGATAGCTTAATTGGTTGTTGCTTAGGACACACAACTAACTCTGCAGCACTTAGCACGTAACATGTGCAGTTGCTGTCAATGGGTTTACATGACAAGAGTAGTTTTTATTTTCCAACCATGTGCGTACTTCTATGATGCAGAGTTGGTCGTGTTCCTGTGATCGCCGCTGTGAACTTCCTGTGCGGAGTAGCCGGCTTGTACACCTTCTTCACGAGAGGCTTCGCGCACTTCCTCGTCAGTCGAGCATGCCTAGGTCTTGTCATGCTTGCCCTCAGCATCACACCTTTCGTGCTCGGTGAGCGCTATGCCGTTTATACTGTGACTAATCGATTTTAAACAAATGGCTTAAAGGAAAAAGCTATTCTGATCTTTTGCTTTGTTTGCTAATTCAGGGTCACTCACAATATCAAGAATTCTGTCCTTTTGTTTTTTAGTAGGGGCTATAACCATACCCTACTGCCATTTTCTTCAATTTGTTCGTTTAAGATGTCTTCAAGATGTAGAGTTAAAAAAATATTTATTGGCCAGCTTGGTTAGTTTAAGTGAAGAAGATAAATATTATTTATAGTGAGTATATTGCTAACAAATCAGTTTTTGGCAATGAAGCATACATGCTTTTAGACGTGTTGGCGAGACTGGATGATAATCTATTCCGAGAGCTCTGAAGATTTGTTGCAAGTTGTTTCCTCCTGTTAAACCTATATGAACATCAAGACTTGACACCGGACGTCCGCCCACTCCCGTGCATAGACGCGTATGTCCAGTTCTACTTTCTCCATAGCCCCTCTAATCACTACCGCACTGCTGGTTTGTCGGTGCTCTTATATGATCGTCAGCATGAACGCGGTGTGTAGTAGCCACCTTCTAAGCCTTGGTGGCACACTTGCCTCGGTAACGCATTGCCGCTGAGTGAGCCGCGGCTGGCAAGGTTAAGATGGACCTATCGAGACGACGGTCGCCAGGTTCCGAAAGACATCGGTTAGTGGCCACATGACGTCAACCAATGATTGATGAGCGAGGTACTCATTATGTTGGTGATGGAAATGCTTGTCTATAGGATCTACTTTTGCACTTGGTTATATTCTTTGAGAAAAATAATTCACGAATGACCAGGAAAGAATCTTCAATAGAGGATGTGCCGTGAATTGATTACTTCCAAAGGCCCAACAGTCAAACAGCCTGGTTTGATCCCTATCTCTTACCGTTCATTATTCTATAACCGCAGTGGTGGAGTTCGTGGCCCCCGAGCGTCGTATGATGGTGCTGACCGGCTTTCAGCTGTCCTACCCGATTGTCGGCGCGGCGTTTCCGTGGTTGACCGTTCTTCTCTTTCACTGGCGTACTCTGACAGTTGCCTCGGCTGCTGCACCCCTGTTGGCCATGGTTTGTTGCCTGTAAGCTTGCATATTTCTGAATCCCCGTTTTATTACAGGCATACTTCTGAAGAAACGCAAATAAACAATTTAAAGAAGCGTGAGTCTCAATCGACTACTAGAAGTTTGGGAGTGCCAACCCTGATCTTTGCTCAGAGACGCCACCAGCAAAGAGGTGCAACGGCACGTTCAATCAGGGTGCCGCTTGCCTACTGGCGGCTGTTAGCGCATTAAATGGCGTTGCGGGAACCTGGTGATAAACATTGGAATGAAGTTCCTTACTGCGGCTACCTTCCTTCATATCTTCTGGAAGAGTAGATTTCTGATTAATGTTTATCTTGCAGTTTTAACATAATCTTGTGGAATAGCGACAACGATGATAGGACTGAAGGCACCCGACATCGGGAGTTCCGCGGACGGTGGCTAACGAATTGCTCCAGTCGAAAGCAGAACTTCCAGCCCGTTGCGTTTTTGCTCACAGAGAGGTTGAAGAGCATGAATTTTGACGAGAAAGGTCTCCCCGCCAAGCTCAAGGTTAGGTTCCCGTGCGGTGATAACGTTACCACGACCAAAGACAACGTATGCTATTAATCAGATGAAATCATCAGTTGCCTCTTCGAGCATTTGCGATTTACAATGGAAAGTCATACTCACGTATGACTGCGCAGACTTCACGAGTTCACCATACCTGAGAAGTTTTCAGGCGACAGCGCCGTTAGAGGTTTTCTACACTACTCTATGCTGGCGGCATCAATTTTACCCTCCCTTCCATTACATCGTGCCCCGAATTTCCGGCCAATAATGAAATGCCCTTACACATGAACAGGACCCTATTTCCCATTTCACATGAAACGTTCCAGCACGTGGTCTTCTCCTCGCAGATTTCTACCCGAGTCTATACGCTGGCTAATGTCCCACGGCAAACATGATCGAGCCAAGAAAATCGTTCTCATGGTCGCCAAGGTCAATGGTGAGGTTCTGTCCGAAGAATTCCTGCAGAAATGTCAGGTGCGTGAGTTCTGTGTATCCTGAGCATAGATTTTAAGTTCAAGGTTGTGCGCCTCAAGAGGAATTACTTGGCTACAATATTATTATGTCCGGCACAAAACCAGCACCTGATCTACTTTATCGCAATAAAAGTGTCAGTCTGGTGGGGGATGATAGGTGGGGGATACGTCAGAGTGGTTTGCTCGAAGTTTCTCATCCGATGGACCACTGTTTCCAGAGGGAAATCGTTGGTACCGTCGTTTCACACTAATCAACGTAACATTCTTATAATTTTTTTATTTCGCGTTTTCGTTGTCACACTCGTGTTATTTAACAGTGATGCACCCCAACAGGACAAGCGAATATGCAGGTATTCATTCATGCAACTTAGAAACAGTCGCTTGTGGCGTGGCAGAAACTTGCAGTGCGTTGTCCGTCTGTTTGAGCTTACACTACCAGATGTACACTCCAAAGTGCAACTGATGTTTAAATTTTACTCGTGCGTTCGCAATACGCGCGAAACATGACGCATTTGTAATAGGCTCTTTACGCCTAGTGAACCAAAGCAAGCAAGATAGTGCAGTACACATATGACAACAGTTATAAAGATCATAGTTTATAACAATCACTAGTCTGCTACCACATAGTATACAGAAAATGGCCAGAACCAGCCCACGCATTACATCATGTGCTTATACTGATCAAACTTTCCTACTTGTTCGTCGTCGTTTTAAGTGGAACGCACTGCATAAGAATGAAATAACGGTAACTATACGATACAGGGGCAAATGCAAACAAGACAAAAGGTTCACACGAAAATGGACATTTGAAGTGATCAACGGTGGGAGAACAAGGGAAGCATCAGGCCTGAGCCAACGCTTCGACAAGGCGACTTGTCACGGACCTGATGAAGACGAGTTATTGTGTTGAAACATTGGTCCTCGCCTGAAGCTTTGGTTATTAGCCCGGTGCGCATCACTTCAAGAGTAAACGTAAGTATTTAATGCGTACTTAAAGAATCCGTCTTCATGCCGCTATAAGACCTCGCTAATTTGTGCGCGGTGAGATGAGAGCCATGCCGCCTACCTTAACCGAGAGACTACTTAAGCGCAGCATTTCTTTGGCACTTCCTAAATACTGGTCTATCACTGAGAGGGAGAAAAACGCTGAAAACGCTCCGGCTTCTATTTTTTACACAGATAGGGTAGAGAGCGATAGAGAACAACTTTCCCAGATACTTTCAAATGGTCATCCGAATTGCCTTTTTTGTTTGTTGTTTTTTGTTTGCAGTTCTCGGATTCGCAGCGAACGGACAAAAGCAAGCATTCCGCGATGGACATGCTGAAGACCAGCAACCTTCGCAAAAACTTCATTCTCACCCTGGCCTGCTGGTGAGTAATGACATCTGCGACGCATCGAGAGCTACGCCAACTGTGCTAAGCACACAGCTGCGACGAAAACGTGAGTGTCACAGACCCCGTGAACGAGGCGCCAACGCCGGACCAAATTCCAAAGCCGACTTATCAGCCTTCGAAAATAACCCCACGAAAGCAAGGACAATTAGTAATGGGCCCTCTGGTGCGCCAGAGAACGCCGGTTGCTGTCCAAAGACCGAGTCAGAGCCCAGAGTTGTCAACACAACAAAATTATATTCTTCACACCTGGTAGTTACACACACACTTGCACATTTCGGCTAGACACAACACAATACAAATCAGATGGGTATTCACGAAACACAGGCAAATAATTCACGACAAGCACTAAGAATCCAACACGTAAAGTACAAAAAGAATAGGAACACTAAGTGTCCAATCGTATTCACCCGTGCTGGTCTTGGAGTCAGACAATCTCGGCGTAGCTCGGGGCAAATCTCGAAGAAGGAACTTCTTCCGGAAATGCAGAGGCTCAATGAACTCGTCGACTAGCTTGCCGGGGAATCCCCTTCTTCCGCAGACGGTCAGTCTTCACGTTACATCTCTTTACCGGAGCGGTCTCAACTGAACTTTTCTAATCCTCGCACGCCGTTTTTATAGCCTTCGATGGTCGTTCTCGAACCTTCGGTCGGAGTCGTGATCCCGTAGCATGGCCAAAGCCTGGGAATCTTCTAGACCATTCTCGCATGTTCGACCGCCGCCGTCGGAGCGTCGTCGAGGGGGGGGGTGATGACTCATCCTGTTGGCGCACGCTCACGCTGTAGTAATCTCTCTCTCGATTCGCCGGGTGAGAAGGCGTCTCGGCGCCCATGCTCTCTCTCTGGTTACAGTCACTTCGTCTATGCTTCTAGACGTCTAGACTCCGTTGGTCGCGTCGGCTGCTTGAGGCATATGTGCTCTCCCCCTCTGTTGAAGTTGCCGCTGTGCGGGCGTGCTTCTTTCGCTGGCTTGCGTGACACGCGGCGCGCGCTTTGATTACGCGCTCTTTAGTGACAGTGAGAGCGAGAGAGAACATTTATTATGATAGAAAAGCTGAGAGGTCATCCTGAATCAAACTTCTGACTTGATACTTAGCACTGGGGAAGGAAAATGGGAGTAAAAAAGAAACAGAAAAGAGTTGGTGGCAGAAAGTCCTCCATGATTATAGACGGTTTCAGTGTTTAAAAACAAACCTCGCTTGCCGCTGATTGGTCAGCGGCAAGCGAGGTTTCGGAACATGGGAACTTCCGGCAGGAGAGCTAGAAGCACTTCCGGCTATGTTGTTTGAAGGCATGAGCGACGTGAGGCCGGCGTGTCCATGTTTGCACTGCTTGGTGGAATCTTTGATGAGCTGATTCTACATCATGAATATTGTCGAGATGACGAGCGACTACTTTAAGGCGCTTAACATCGAAGCAAAAGATCGGTATCGCCAAAAGCTGATGTTTAGAGGCAGAGAGCTGCCCGATCCGCTGGACGATGATGTCGTGCGATTTTCGTTTTCGCCGGGCTCCAAACACCTTCCCTCAGTTACAACCCCGGAGCAACAAGCGGAGCATCTTGGTGAGGCCATGCAATGAACGCAGACTGTTGTCTTCAAGGCAGGTACATGCCGAAAACTAGAAAAACTTTAATGGCACTTTTTTCTTCTTTCTGGGGTTTTACGCACCAAAACCAGTTCTGATTATGAGACTCGCCGTAGTGGAGGCTTCCGGATTAATTTTGACCACCTAGGGTTCTTTAACGTGCCGTACAGCATAAGCACACGGGCGTTTTTGCATTTCGCAATGGCACTTTTATTGCTGCAAGATGGAGGATGAAGTGGTAAGCTGACCATGTGCGCATGCACATGTTTTCTGCGTCATCTGCCTCGTTTCTGCTTTTCAATACGCATTCACAAATAACTGTACATTCTCAAAAGTCATTTAGTGCAAGACACCTAGGTCGATTGAAATGGGACTAACTTAAGTGCTCACGAATATACCACACTTCTAACAAAATGAAACCCGTAGCGTTGGGCGCGAGATTGCAATCAATATATGGCCTCCGGTAATTCGTAAATGCTTTTAGAATGTGACCGAAGCTTCCTACATGCATGCACGGAAATCGCTTTTCTGCGATTCTGCTCTGCGATACCTATACGAATGCTCACATGCCGCCGCGATGGCTCAGCGGTTACGGTGCCCGGTTGCTGACCCGAAAGACGCCGTGTGAGCCCCGGCCAGTCGCATTTCGATCGAGGCGAAATGCTAGAGGTCCGCGTACTGTGCGATGTCAGTGCACGTTAAAAAACCACAGGTGGTCTAAATTATCCGGAGCCCTCCACTGCGGCGTCCGTCATAGCCGGAGTCGCTTTGGGACGTTAAACGTGATAAACCAATGCGCACATGTACCTAGGTAGTAAAGCTGGAGAAGATCACTTGTGGCCCAGATACGAAAAACATTAAAATAAAACGGCAGCAGCATGGCACCCGCTAAACAATAACTTAAACTCATGTTCGTAGCATGGCGATCCACGCCGAGGCAAGAAACTGGACGAGCGGGCAAACTCAGGGTGAGAGTCGAGCTGCTCTCGCGTGAGTTACACGACATACGGCTAGAACAATCGCGCTGTAGCACTTTTATTATTCAGCATTATAGCAGTCCGGCTACTCCGCGTATAGTAACGTACCTTGGATGAAGTGAGCAGAGCAAATCTGGGAGCTCTTGGTAGGCTTCCAGATTTGAAAAACACCATTGAGGAGTGAATGTAATGAAAACAGTCGATGCTCCAAGACCTACTCGCCGTCACGCAACACACTGAATGCCACAAGTCGCACTTATATCGATATACCCGAAAAATAACAGAGAATATTCGCAGGACGAGCGCGCTGAGCGAACAAATACGAGCAAAAGGAACGGCTACCGGAAGTTTCCTAAGGGCGCCGGATGCCGGCGCACAGCGTTGCCAGAGCGCGGTGGCGCTGGATGAAACCGTCTATATAAGTGATATATTCACCAGCTAGGATTTCCAACCATCCCAAATTTAGTGGCACAGTCACGACTTTTCAGTAACAGTCCCGAGTTCCGACATTGACCCAGTAGAGACGGCCAAATGTCCGGACATTAGCTTTTTTCCTACTGAATGACAATGAGTAAACCAAATTTCCTTTCTATAACGCTTGACAGCTCGCTTGCACATTCGTCTTTTTTGACTGCTTTTGCATTGTCATGAACATAAACGCGATTTTGTTTTTGTCGTGGTTCTAGTTCTATTGTAGAGCCCAAGCGTTCACAATGCCTATATCTGTATTAGTAGCCGGGTCATCAGACAACTATACTGCACGTTGTTTTAAAGCGCGACACGGTAAGAATTTAAAACAAATTGTGAGAATTCCTTACACGCACAGACAGACTCCTGACAATGACATGATCGGTCGTCGCCAGCCGCTTACTTCCTGTTCTCCATTCACCCCTCGTCCCAACTTTGCCATTCGAGAGTTGGCAACCCTATCACCACCATTGGCGCCAGCGCTTGAAGAACATCATCTCCGTCGTTCGTGGAGATACATAATACAATGACCTGTAAGTATACGTGCAGACTTATCTCAGAATACGTTCCCGAATTGCGGCCACGAAGGTGCATATATCTACTTGTATTTTAAAATCTTATTGGATGGAATGACCATATGTATGAATTCACGTGAATACCATTGTGTTTCCTGCTAATCCCTGCATCTCATTTTTTCTGGTTTCATATACTCATGTAATTACAATTTCCGTGCAGTAAAAAATGACCGCGTGAACAAAATACCCTTTTACACAAGCATGAGAATTAGACCATATATGAAGGTCATAAGCAGACGTAGTTGGTACTGTACGCAAGAAAAAAGATTACACCGCTACTTATGAAACAGACCATTTTTGTTCTCCCTCCGTAAATAAAGTGTTTTCGGTCCATTAATTCTTGCAGGACCTTGGCTTGCCTGGTCTACACGGCTGGTCAGCTATATGCAGCCAACGCAAGCCAAAATCCGTTCGTGATGACTACTGCCGTGAATCTGGTGGATGTTGTATCAACGGTGACAGCACTTCCTTTGGCTGATCGCTGGGGCCGCAGGCCTACGATGATGACCACCTGTATTGGTGCCGCGTTGGCTTACTTCTGCGCAGTGGCAGTACCTTGGGGTACGCATCACTGTTCTTCTAGCACAATTTTTTTCACGAGCAATGGTTACTTTCAATTGCGTATTGCTTTCAATTGCGTGTCGTATTCAACCAGTTGTTACTCAGTCTTTATGAGATAATATCGGTCAAGTCCTCAATCAATCAATCAATCAATCAATCAATGTTTTATTGTAAAATAAACTGCATTTAGGGTCCTGAACAAAAAGTAAAAGGGCATGACTGTGTAAAGCTTGTACACACCATAGCAATTACTATGCGTATCCAACAAGCTCGTTATTTTAATGCGTTTGCACTAGGAGTGTCAAAGTGAAAAAAGTGTATGTCTATGAAGCTTAGGAAGCCGATCACGTAGTAGAGGTAGAGAAGAGGTGGGATAGCTTAGAATAAGAGCGTGTTGTTTAACTATATAGTGCAAATGACGATGGTCTGCTACTGAACAACGCTTTGCGGTGTGGTGAACGCGAATTAAATGATGCATCCGGGACCTCAAACAGATGCGACGTGGTGTTGACGCATTATTCTCGCATTTACCGCTAAATCATCACTAAAATGGTTTTGCTGCATCATCATAAATGTTATTACGATAATAATACATGGAAAAACACTCCGATGATTACTCACTCTAAGCGTAGCGCTCTGGAAGATTATGCAGAAGTAGTTCGTTAGAACTTTTTCCATTCGCGAGCGTTGAAAACACCGGCTTTACACCGCAGAAGCATCCAAATAACTTTCAGCTTCTTGAACGTTCACGCTGCTCAGTGTGGAAACACTCACAGCGAACTCGCCGTGTCGCAGACGCCGTCCTTTGCGCCACTGCGATGTCCTTGTTGGCCAGACTAGCGCTGACCATGGCGTACGACGTGGCGTATCTGCACGCAGCTGAGGTTTATCCGACCGTGGTCCGGTCGCAGGCCATGGCCATCAGGCAGGCATTCGGCTCAGTCGGGAGGTTACTCAGCTCGCAGGTCACGCATCTGGTAAGTGGGGCCACTTTGCACTTCTTACCCTAAAATGGCGCTCACGAGATTTGGGGATTTCAGTTATTCAAGCAAAAATAGCCAGCAGAAGCGCTAACAATACGGGAATTCCCGTAAAACGCTGAGCGTGCAAAACTTCCAAATCTGTGGCGCTCAGCACGAAAGTAAGATAGAGCAATAGGATTTTTTAAAAAACCTAGGAAATGAGCACCGAGACGTAAGCTTCACGTGGGTCCTTGGCTCGGACAAGCAAGAATGCAGGACAGGACTCCTAACTAAGGATGCTGGTGGAGACAAAGGAAGAGCGTCTCTGCTGTAGTTAGTGTAGCTCGCTCCCTCGTACCATGGCCAGGCCTTGCATTATCTTGTAACTCGGCCACTACTAGCCCTATTATACTTTTTGGGGTAAGAGGTATATATATACCACCTTCGAGGTATATATATACCTCGAAGGTGCTTTACAACTTGTGATGTTTCACTAAAATTTCCGGCGGGGCCTGGTGAGGAGCCCTTTAATGCGTACCTTTAAAAACGGTAGTGTTCCTTCTTTTACGTTTGCCAAAAATGTGGCAGTCAACGCTATCCATGATTACTGCGGACACAAGTAATAGCCACACAAGAGTACTTCACTGAAAATATTTTTACACAACTTAAATTGCTTCACTATACGAAATGGAACTCTCTGTGGGGTGGTATAGTACAAGATCAACTGCATCAGCCTGCATGTACAAAGCACACCGACTTACGACTAAGGCTAAAGCTTCAAACGACTCGTTGCATATCTTAAAGCACAAATAATTGCGGCTTAAGCGCCCTTAAGTTAAGGAGTAACGCTTATTTACTAGGAATATTTATAAATATTTCTTAGTATACTTTCTTTCTTTTAAAGTGGTGGATGTAAGCGGAGCTTTGTGGTATAAATGCGAGACTCTGTCGCGTGTTTCTGCGAGCAATTTGCCTGGTTTTGTATAGTACTCGGAGTTCTTTCAGCTTCGAATGCGAGATGGTGCTGAGCGTCTGATTAAGTTTCTCACAGCGATAAACACTGCTGCCATGTTTCAACCAGTTCTGGAGGGGTTGAGAAGTGCTTACGCGCTCTTGAAACAATTTTGTTTGAAAAGAAACGTTGTGAGAACAAAGATTTGATATGCCAACGATAAACGCTGCTCATTTTCCCGAATGGGCCGCCCCTTAAAGTGTTTCACGGCTCATCAGAAATGGCTGAACTCGTTCAAAATGTTGTAGATCCTGGCTTCTTTTTAGGTTTGTACCAGAGCGCTGATGTCCTAAAGACGCGCAGATTAGCGGAATAAAGCGAGCGGTTTGTTGAAACAGCACTTTTTCCAACGCAACGAAGTATGGTTACAGTTATAATGCTGAGCAAGGATTTGCTCATTCTTTTCGAACCTCGATAACAGTTTATACCACTGTAGTGGCTGTCTGGAGCGCACTCGAAAAACGGTTTCATAGATCCTCAGCTCGCTTCCGTATTCTCATCAGACAGGCGTGTTGCTACCGTTATTTTTGTCATCCGTCTTAACGTTTGCGTTGCAGTCATTGCCTGTAAATGCTTTATCTCGCGCTCATTTAAGCGTTCGTACTTTCCCACCAGACGTATTTTGGGCGGTCCGTACCACTCGTGGTTATGGGAACGATGTCCTTCCTGCTGGCTATGCTGACCTTCCCGCTACCGGAAACCCTGAACCAGGAACTTCCGGAAGAACTCGAAGATGGAGAGAATCTCGTCCACGGGCAGAACACCTGCGGCTTTTCGGCATCGGCGAAGCCCATAGCTGCGCCGGCATCTCCACGTCCTCGAAGTCGAACGCACTCTGTTCTTTAGGAACCGTTCAGTGTAAAAAGGTTTAATGTGATACTCGTACTGAGATGATGTACAGACTCGGTGGTCAGCTCGGACGATTCCACCACTTGCAACATGTAATGGCACAAAATCGTGCTGCACACTGCGCTAGTCACACGTACTCCTCAGTGGAAAATAAAAATGTACTCCAAGCAGTCAATTTTCTGACCCTCTCTGGGTACATCCTCGGTTGCAATATCTGGTTTAAGTTTTACTAGAGTAAGAGTTACACTGACCCGCTAATAAAAGTTACACAGAAGCTTAAATCTAGAAGCGGCGCCGGACACAGGCGAAGTACTGCTAGAGGTCTTTAGGCAATTTTTTCTTTGAGTGATGGAAAGCCAAGTGAAATGCGAAGACTAGTGCAGCCTGTTTTCAATAAAGTTAAATCTCTTTATTAAAGTTTCTGGAAGTTGTTTGGCTGAGCGATAGTCATCAATGTTTCTGAACGTGAATTTAGAATGCATGTGCAACGTAGCTTTGTATACCATAAGCAACATTGATATATACAGGAAGCTAGTTCTCGCTTAATGTAGGGAAGCTAAGTGCCCTCTTATATGAGTAACTTGCTGCTAGTAGGATTAGCTCAGAAACACTCGCAAGTAACGGCACTGTGTCATCTCACCTTTGCAGAAAAACTCGAAAAATTACAAATGTTAGCTGTACGTTACGTCTACAAACGGTTCAAACAACTTGACTCACCATCGGCCATGCTACAGTCGGCCGATTTAGAACCGCTTGCTCAAAGAAGGAAACCTGCACGTCTTAAGTTGTTTGCTTTTGCCTACTTTGGAAACCTAGGAATAGAATCACTCGATTACTAGCATACCGGTCGAGCCTCACGTCACCGACATAGTCCCCACATCAAGCCTGTATTCGCGAGAACTAACCTATATAGATATTCACTCTTACCGCGAACAATTACGGAATGGAACTCCTTACCATCCAATTTGTCCTTTTGGCGTACTAATCCATGATTTGCTACCATTTCCTTCATGGTAACCTACACGAAATGGTTGTCCTGTGCCAAAACCCCGATCTGATTACGAGGAACGCCGTATCGTGGGACTGTGGATCAATTTTGAACCACCTGGGGTTCTTTAACGTGAGCACAATGCACGGTATACACGAGCGTTTCTGCATTTCGCCCCCATCTAAATGCGGTCTCCGTGGCTGGTAATCGAACCCGTGACCTCGTGCTTAGCAGAGCAACGCCGTGGCCAGTATATCACCCTGAAACAGTCGCACTGATAACCAGCGAATTAAAGAGTTAGCAGACTTGAGGCCACGAAATTCTTCGGCTGCGAATTTCTCCGGTTGTGAAATCATCTACTGCGGCAGCAGCGGGCCATCACAGCCGGACGCCGCCGTCATTTAAAAAACAACTTACTAGTAGTGTCAGGCATAATGCGTTCTTCGTCCGCTATACAATATAGCGCGTACCGGGGCTTCCGACATACACATGCTGTTGTGATCGGCCGTTTCATCTTGAAAACGGTTGCTCACGAACATATTGAATGAGCCGTGAACGAGCCGTGAACGAGCCATCGACTCCGTCCGAGCCACCCTGACGACCATGACGAATTAGGGCCGGCAGTTGGGCTCTGCCGGGAGGGGACCTTGCTAGGGTGGCTAGTAGCCACCCTAACCTTGCTGCGGGTGAATCGTCATCCGCCGCACTGTCGCGCCGGAGACGGGGTCGGTGTGCTCCCCCCCCCCCCCCCCCCTTTTCTCCCCCGTTCGTGCCCCGTGAGGTGCAGGTGCATGGCATGAAGCTCTCGTCGGAGAAAAAGTGCCACGGGCCTCCGGATTGGCGGGACATGGCGAAATCCGTCTCCTGACGCCGGATTGGGGGAAGACCACGGGACAAAGGAAACGGAGGTGTTAAAAGACGACGACGCACGCTCGGTGGCCCTCTTCGACAGCTGGCCCATTTGAACCAAAAACATATATCTTCAACACTTATTAAATTTCTCCTGTAAATATGTAATATAAACGTGT
Organism: Dermacentor silvarum; assembly: GCF_013339745.2. Lineage (NCBI taxonomy): Eukaryota > Metazoa > Arthropoda > Arachnida > Ixodida > Ixodidae > Dermacentor > Dermacentor silvarum. The sequence goes on along the minus strand of NC_051159.1, from coordinate 148,321,915 downwards.
GTATTTAAACGTCTTGGGTGTCGGGCCCAGCCCCACGTACCCTTACTCCGCCTGCTGACGGGAAAACCCAAATCCTCGGACCCCCAGTCGCAACAAAGCACAGGCGACACAAATGTCCGAGTTTGCGTCACGCAACGAAAGCGTGCAAAAATTGTCATGCACGAATTTTGCGCGTGAAGTTGTTGTTGTAGTTTTTTTTTTCCTTCTATGGTGAGTGTGAATATGAGAACGAGGAGGTAGCCTGGCGAATACAACACGATAACGACAACGACCTGACGATACCGACGAAAGCGCAACGCAAAGAACTGCGATGTATAGCTGCGAGCATTCAACTGCGGTCGCGCATAAAGAAGGTGCCAGTCCTGTCGCAATGCCTGCCTCGTCATGCCACGCAGTTTCCTACAAAAGTTCCTAGAATAAGCTCTGGCACAGGTATCTAGGGGAGCCGCGAGCTGGCCGTTCAGCCATGATGTTAGTGATGGTTAGTACAGAGACTTGTCTAAACTTCACCATTCTGGCTTCAAACCGCCTTTGTGACTTTGTAACATGATCATTTTCAACAAAATATTGCGTTATAAGTGAAACATTCTCAATAATTGTGCATGTGCGCGGTGGCCATGCAATTGCCTTGCTGAATTTACAAAAAAATATGGAAATTTAGAAAGAGAAGTCATAATAAATAACGTCACAAGAACGTCTTAAACCACATGCACGATCATACCATGCCTATTTTTCTTTTTTTCGAGATCCGATCGGTCGCGAAATGAAAACCAAAGTGGAAATGAAAACTGTTTTATTTGAAACATTTAGATACACTTTCCAGCTACCTCCGATTGAAACATTTGTCGTACAGCTTCATGTTGTACCATCTATCCTTCTCACGGCAGCCGAACATTCGCAGCGCCAGAATTCCCACCAGTAATTTTTGTAGGAAACTAAGCGTCATACAGGATCTGGTATATACAGGGTGTTTCAGCGAACACTTTCAAAAATTATTAAAGGTTGCGTGTGGCAGATAGCACAATTCTAGTTAATGAGCTGGTCTACTCGAAGAGGCGGGCATTACTTGCACAAAACGTTTAAATGCATAATCGACTAATTAAAAATATCACTAATTAACTTTTTATCTTATGGGGCTCATATTGAAATTTACAAATTGTAGCCGTGGAGCTCGCAAGGCGGATCCACTTGGAACGAATTCCCTGGATGATACCAGTTTGGAGATATTAATTCCCGAACTTTGCGGAGAAATGCATTGGCATTCCAGTTAATTTTATGCTTCAATGCATAAAGATACGTTTTGTTGAGAACCTAACTGGAACGCCAATGCATTTATCCGCAAAGTTCGGGAATTAATATCTTGAAACTGGTGTCATCCTGAGAATTCGTTCCGAGTGGATACGCCTTGCGAATCTCCACGGCTACAATTTGTAAATTGCAATATGGGCCATAAGGTAATTAGGTAAAAACACAATTACATATTTTTTTCTTAATTAGTCGATTATGCATTTGAATTTTTGTGAAAGCTGATGTCCGCCTCTTCTAGTAGACCAGTTCATGAACTAGAATTGTAGCTATCTGCCACAGGCTACCTTTAATAATTCTTGAAAGCTAGTGTTTGCTGAAACACCCGGTATAAGCTATCATTTATCTAAAGTCAGATTTCGATGAAACAGCCGTTTGAACATCGCGGTTCACCCACGTGTCTACCACAAACTACGCAGTCGAACAAGGAGAAAATCTCGAAAGGTACCATAGCAGAATTTACCATATGGGCAAATAGATATCGGACAGGGAGTCAAACCAAGGTCTTCCTTCGGTATTTGTCGGAGAACATCTCAGAATAAGATTACGTTCTTCTGGAGTGATGCTTCGTAGATCCTGGTATGTCGCAAATACAGTTCACGGAAGACATAAGCGCCAACATTGTTCAAGTTGCTGTTGGATGGTTAATTAAGCGCCGACGCATATCCGCGCGGATATATACATGAGCATGTTTACGACACTGACAAAAAATGAACCGAAACAGTAGTGATAATGATAACAATATCAGAAACACATAAACACACGCATAAAATACTATCAAGACGGTTTGTTAGCTGTGGACATCTTAAATCCTTCCTGTAACCTTGTTAGCGTTCAGGGATAGAGTTTTCTACAAGTTCTAAAGCAACCTTTAAAAGCTTGAGTATACGTGTGTAAATGTTGTCTTTCGAGAAATTTCACGCCCAGAAGAGTTTCTCTAATATATTTTATTTATGTCTGTATCGAATGTGACGTCAACGTCGTCGCATCTTCGTAACGCGGTGCTCTACAGCTTGTCTTCGGTTTCAGCTTACCTGTGGCTATACTTAACGTTACTACAATCTTTTTTTTTCCAAGCTCGATAATTTTTAGAATGACATTCTATAGACTACACAAAAGAGCTTTGCATTTTGGCGAGCGAATTAAAAATTAAATTATGGGGTTTTACGTGCCAAAACCACGATCTGATTATGAAGCACGCCGTAGTGGGGGACTCCGGAAATTTCGACCACCTGGGGTTCCTTAACGTGCACCTAACACGGGTGCTTTCGCATTTCGCCCCCATCGAAATGCGGCCGCCGTGGCCGGGATTCGATCCCGCGACCTCGTGCTCAGCAGCCCAACACCATAGCCACAGAGCAACCACGGCGAGCGAATAAATTATATCATGTAGATTGGTAAAATTACTTCTGAAGGCTGACTTTTATAGACCAAGCCCTGCAACGACACGTTTATCAATTTAAAAAGCGAGGCTTTATTTGCCGCAAGAAAACGCCAAAGATAGGAATGCTAAATTGGTGAACATAGACAACCGCTTATATTTTCTGATGCACATGCTCCTTGAAATATTCCAACTCAAAATGTAAGAATATTCCAATTCAGAATGTAAGAATATTCTTAGAATATTCCAAGTGCTTGAAATATTCCGACTTAGAATAACGAAACGTTACATCCGTTATTCTAATGCTTACCTACGCTGCCACCCTTTCCAAGTTTCTCCGCGTCTCTAAGATTTGTACTTCGCACTTCCCACGTCAGGGTCTTCGACTCCATTACATTACTTACCCGACACACCAGTGTTTCCACACGCGAACGGCCGAATTTCTTAATCTAAAAAAAAGAAATAAGAAAAAAAAACTAGGCAATAAAAACACCGCGCAAACCCGCGTTTATTCTTCCGTGTAAAATGTATTGCCTTATGTTGGTTACGCTCGATGCAACTTTAAAACAAGCCTCGTCTTAACACGTGTGAGGGCGCACGAAAGCACGTGCTGCGAAGAATTTACGCACGAATGGCGGCGACATGTGCTGCAAGCGTGACCTTGTTCAGCACTGTAAGGCACTTGTGCGTCCTTGGCGGAAGAATGGCAACATGCGCCTCGGTCCATAGACGCGGCCGCACAGAAGCTGGCACAGAGAAACGTCACAAGTGGGACGCAGGGCAGGTTAGGTGGCCAATGCGTTTCGAAAGCCGGAAAAACACGGCGGGCGCTTGCATTTGTGTCTGCGTGTGACATCGCGCTGTCACTGACGCGCAGATGCGGCGACGCCCATTTCATTCTTTCCCCCATCTGTCATAGTCTCGCCCGGCGAATCTCGTTCTGTGTGGCGGGCCGTGAAAGGGAAGTCACTTTCGCAACTTGGCTCACTCTGAATGGGTGTTTCCAACAACCGCGGAAGTAAGTGTTGACACACTTTCCTTTGGGGCCGACACTATACGTATGGTGCTTCTGTGCCCGGTAGCACTCTACACTCTGGGGGAAATGAAAACCGATCAGGAAAGGGGGGGGAGATGCACTCCGTAGTCGAACGTATATAAAATGACGCACGAGAAATCCTCAAAACGGTGTACAATTACGCGATGTCGTCAAAGGCGGTGTTGCACTATCCTTTTTGCACGGAGTAGGTACATCCTTCTGGCAGCTTTGTTCGACCTTCCGTGTCTCCGAATCTTTTTTTTTTTTCCTCTCTTTCAAAGTTTTGACCCTCCACAATTATTTCGGTGCTACAGCGTAGAATCATTTGCCGATGCTCCAATCGGGCCGCGCTCAATACGCCAGTTCTTATGAGATCACCGAAGCTCAGCAAACTGGCTCTGTCTATCTTTAGGGAGTAGGCCAACTGGCAACTCCGACGAACGCTGTTGGTACCGCGGAATAGTCTACGTGTGAACCTTGAACTAGTCAGTCATCAGGTGATACCCGCCGCTCCATCACCTCTGTGCGGGATTGCTAACATGCATAATCCCAACTGCGTTTCTCTTCACTACAGCTATGAAAAAACAAGGAGCCGTCGAAAATTCTGAACATGTAAATTAGCCTTAGGGACTATTTGACACTATGCACTAGACCCGTCCCTTTTCCAAGCAGGCACCTAGCAAATAATTTTATATAAATAAATAGAATGGACAACGAAGCTTTTGATTGGAAGGCAAATATTTTTTTCCGAAGTGCGTATGACCGCTGGAATGCTACTCTGCATGGGGAGGGAAAAGCGTATTAAAAAATACCAGAGGAGAATGAAAAAAAAAAAAGGGGGGAGGGGGGGGGGGAATGAAATGTGCGACTATGCTTGAAAGTTACATTTATAGAATTGTTGATAACGACAGACCTGTTGTGTAGAATTTCCGCTTGAGAGAAGCCAAGGTCGCGAATACGTTATTTATTGAATGAATTCCCAATAGCTGTCGAAATAATAAGGAATGCGACAATCGAAAGTGGAACTTAACTGAAGAAGCTGTACATATATGCACTACTGAATGTAGTGACTACTTTGTAAGCGCAGCGAACGTGCTTTAACATATAAAATATAGGGTTAATTTCAATGCATGTATATGCTCATTTGCATATATTTCTGTATGTTATCGATAAGTTATGAAGGTACGATCACACAATCTAGACTATGTCATAGCATTTCATATGTTTATAATTAAATTAGATTACAGGCTTTTACGTGCCAAAACCACAGTCTGATTATGAGGCACGCCGCAGTGGGGGACTCCGGAATAATTTGGACCACCTGGGGTTCTTTAACGTGCACCTAAGTCGAAGTACACGGGTGTTTTCGCATTTCGCCCCAATCCAAATGCGGCCGCCCTGGCCGGGATTTTATCCCGCGACCTCGTGCTTACCAGCCCAGCACCGAAGCCACTAAGCAACCAAGGCCGGTATTCTATAGCGATGCCTTTCCAGCAATAATGCCTTTTCGCGCTTTGTCAGTGGTCGGAGCGACGGTCCGCTCGCGTTATCAACGGGATCAGCCGGCCGTGAGCGGTGGATGATAAGACTAGTATAGAATAAGTCATAAGGCATCGCTACAAAATCGCGGCCCAAGGCGGGTATTTCAAATGTCATGTTACTTGGTATAGCTTATGCCTTCGCGAAGGTGTGATATAGCTTTGTCAAGTCGTTATATTCATGTCAGTTTTACCACTTCAGCGGATTTGTCAATATATCAAGTAGATTGCTGGCTTGATCGGAGATCAAAGCGCGTTTTACAGCAGATGGTCGTTTGTTAGCGGATATTAAATTATTCTTTAGCAAAATATAAAGTCTAGCACGTATATTCAGCTATCTAAATCGTGCGACTGTGACTACGGCCTGTTGAATATATTTTTTTGCTCTCAGAGAACAAAACATGGCGTGTGAAAATAACAGAAAAATTAAATCTCGTGCATTTCGTAAACATGCATTGCGTGACAAAAAGAGGCGAAAATTTATGAATGCTCCCGAAATGTGATATAAGGCGATTAAGTCATCTTAATACGCCATCATCGCATTATGGCCGTTGGTCGCGGAATAACTCAGCAGCGGAAAGTCAGGCCTCCTATTTCCGTATTCTTCTTGAATGCGTTACTTCGTTTCTAGCGAAGGCCGATTTTGTTCTTAGGTTCAGTGCCCTTTCAAATGTGCTTCCAAAGGTGTATGCTGCTAAACTCATGGGCAGTCATTGACTCAGGGGGTTCAACGGCCCGAAGCAACTCACAATCAAAGACAGCGTAGTGGAGAGCTCCCGATTCATTTCTACCACCTGGGTTCTCGAACATGCTCCTAAAACCTCGGCAAGCTAGCGTTGTCGCATTCTACTTTGATCGGAATACCGTCGCTGTGGCCAGAATTTGAACCCGGGAACTCGAATCAAAGCCATCGCAGCCATTCCAGGGCTGTCGTCATAGATACCGAAGGGTATTGCGAAGCTGCATTACATGCACATACCTGCAACAGTAGGTGCGAGTTTGCTGAGGATTGCTAAGAAGTGTTTTCTTTTTTATTATATTACTTTGTCTATTTGTGCGACGTTGTGCGGGTCAACCGGAAAATGGCTATTTACAAAATCTCTCACAGATGGAAACTTTGAATCCGAGGCGACGTGCTCAGGCTTCGCGGATAATCTACCATTTTCAGGAAGTCTGTAATCTCGTAATCTTTTGCGGCCGACACTGTCTTGTCACACAGCATTGGCTATCTATTCCAGCTAAGAAAGAGTCCATTTCACTGACCTTTTCTTGTCTACGTCGTGTAATCACGCCGTGTCCTGCGAGTCACTCAGCATCACTCAGGGTGAAGCCGCGTGTAAGGTGCGTTAGGATGGTGCCACATAGCCACAAGTGACGAGGTTAATTGCCGACCACAGCACCACCGGACACCACCGTCGTCCGCAATGTATAGTTAGTGGATGCCGCCCGGTTACAAATTAAGATTGGCCGTTCGCAGTCCAACTGCACAGAAAGTATTTTTTTTTAAGCAAGTGCCGTCGTAAATGGAGTGCCAATGCAACAATCTGTTCCGGAACGAAACAGGCGAGTAATTTCAAAGCGGTCGCGCCGTCTTGAATGTAAAAGACATATATCACAAGAAGAACGTTCAGCTATGCACCGATGTATATCGCGCATGCTCAAAAGTGAACCGGTCACCAGATACAGGAAACTTCGACAGTATATAAGAGTGCTTCCACAGTAGCTTGCACATGTGGGCTCCCTGTCCTGATAACGACCGCCGTGACAACACAATCAGCGGAGTGATGGACAGTTACTGAATCCGCTTAAGTAAGAAGGCTTTAAAAGAGTTGAATGTTGGGCCAGTTGGTATTTTGACATAAGAACCATCTTGAAATGCAGCGCAACGGGACGGCACAACAGAGAGGAAGACGAACACAGGCGCTAACTAACAACTGATTTATTGAAGCCAGACCCACAGGTGTTCGCGCCCGTGTTCGTCTTCCTCTCTGTTGTGCCGTCCCGTTGCGCTGCATTTCAAGATGGTTCTTATGTTAAGAAAGGCTTTGTTAATCCCAACCCACGTAACCTGTAATGTTCTTAAGTAGGTGAGTTGACATTTACGAAGACGAAAATGGTAATATCCTACGCACTACTTTACAGCTCTCCCTGCACGCTTAAATAAGCCGTAGGCGGAATGAATTCGGATTGAGCATCTCATCTTACGGACCAAGATGACACATCGTGAGGCGGAAAGAAATGCTCAGGCGGGAAAATTGCTGGCACACATTTACACATTATATAGTGGCAACGTGCACACTCACCGCCACCATCTGCAAAGCTTGCGCACAACGTTGAATGGTCTGGATTGCATTGGCTCATTAGCCCACACTACACGAGCGGCTAACAACGCATATAAGGACACGCACGATACACTCACGTGTTTATGTGGCGACTTACTTCAGTGACACAACTATTCACTGGCCATTTTCGCGCAAGCCATGTCAAGAAGCACAGGGCGTCGATGTTATTGTAAAACAAGCTGATTACATTGTTTCCTAAGAAGAAACTGGGATGCGGACCATACTTCAGGAAGTAAGATGACATAGCTTGCAGATCCAACCTGTTCTTACCGGAAGCTGTTCACTGGGCAGCTTCGCGCGTTTCACTTCACTGTGTACTGCGTAACACGTGAGCTTGGCGCAGATATCAGCACGGATGGTGGAGAGACACATAGGCACTCGCCATGGCGCTTCGCCGATAGCACATGTAATGCCGCACTGACCGCGAATATTAGATTGTTCGAATTACGGAAGAGCAGTCATATAGTCGGGTATGCGCGCTGCATACGGAGGCAACTACCGTACAAGTATCCAGCCGAAACACGGCGGCGCATGATTTGCCATCAAATCGAAGCACGCATCGCCGTGTTTTCGCGGGATCCCGCTCCTATAAGTGTAGCCGTGTAGCAACATCCGTATGCAACGCACACGACTACGAACGCCAACAGTGGCAGCACCCACTGACAAGCGGGCTACTGCTCCTGCAAGAAATAACCTGGCCACCTGACAGCAAGGTCAATAGGGTAAGCTGGATTTGCTCTCTTGCCGCGAGTCCATCCAGTGGCGTAGTGTAGTCGTGAACAATAGAGCGAGGTTGTCATAGTAGGCGTAGCCGCAGAATTAAATGAAAAGTGGGAGGGGGCTCTTTGGCAGGGTCTCGTGTTTGAAATTCACCAACGCAAAATAGCGTTGACGAAAAACAAAGCGTACTGTACATGGGCTGCTCTCGTGTCAGTTGTCCTATGGGTTTTCTCTCTCATTCCTGTTATTTTCGCTCTGCTAAGTCCGAGATCGCGGGATCGAATCCCAGCCGTGGCGGTCACGTGTTCATGAGGGCCAAATGCAAAAGCGCACGTGTACCGTGCATTGGGTGGACGTTAAAGAAACCCAGGGGATCGAAATTAACCCGCAATCCCCCACAACAGCATGCCTCATAATCAGATAGTGGTTTTGCACCTGAAACCCCAGAATTTAACCTGAATTTAATTTTCCGCTGACAATTTTCTAGTATGAACGCATAGCTATACGAAGGTATGATCCCAGCATTTCCCAACTATAGGATGGTATGATCGAGGGGTGAATCGTAAAACAGGCATCGGGAGAATTGGATAGAGGTGTCTGAAAAAAAAATGCAACCAGTTCCACGAAGTGAAATCTGTCGAAACAGTGGAGCTGTGGTCGTTCTGTTTCTGCGATTGTCGCCTATGTTTCTTTTAAGTGCGAAGCACTTTAGAGGCCCGGGCTGTCGTCGGCGTCCGTCGCGTGTGATCTGTCATGATCACGCTCAAAAACAAGTGCTCAAAACAGGGTCCAAAAAAGTGCAAAATGTATCGGTTGATTGAAATTGATTGGTTCAACATAAACTAACATGATTCAGAATAATTTAAAAGACAGGAATAATCAAGCATTAAGCGCATTAACTAACAGAAATATGTTAAAATCGATTCTAACTATCATCAGCAAAGGCTTTGGCTCCATGTGCGCGGCGGTTTCCCACCAGTTGTGTCTTAGCACAGGTGTCAGAGCGGATGATGATTGCTAAACCCAAGATAAACACAAGGGAAACACCGGCGCATCCCTTACACAGCTTACACACGCTTACATAGCTGTTGTTTCAAGGTCAGCGTGCGCAGATCTTGGCGCGGCGGCGGAAACCAGTTGCGCGCAGTGCCTCTGTTTCCCCGGCGCGTACGCGGGAGACGCGATCGCTGTCGGCGCATGCGCAGTACACAGGCGGTAGGTTGCGCCAGGTGTTCTAGCATCTGCGGTACAGTCACGGTGTAAGAATAGTTCTTACACCGTGGATACAGTGTACTAGAACTGTAGCTGTAGCTGTTTGAGTGGCGCGACCGGCGGCCGTGGAGAGGACCTTTTCGTGTAGAAAAGTAGCGGCGGCGCTGTAGTCGATCACTCTTGAAAACGTCGTCCGGCCTCGCAGGCGGCTGCTTGCCGGTGCATTTGCAGAAACGGCGAGATTCCACGAAAGGAACGTAGAAATTAATGTTTCATCGCAACTGAACTACATTACTGTCCCGGCTACAATTAATCTGCGCCGGGCAAGCACCTGGCATGATCGGAGAGGTTTTTTTTTAAAGACGATAGTCTTTCTTGGGGAACTTAAACGCTGAAAATTTGGTCTGTCTGCCTGTCTGTCTGTTTGTCTGTCTGTCTGTCACCCGATTCAGCCACCCGGCCAAAGTTGGACCACTTGCTTACCGCCCACACTACTTAAACTGGTACGGCTGTTCATACTTGTGAACGTTATCGATCACAAAGTAAATATTACGCATATCTGAGGCGCAACATCACTAGGTATTAGGAGGTGTGTTCCTTTAATAGAAAATACATAGATAGGGAACTCTAAAGACCCTAGTTTCTTAAGCTGCGCTGAAAATGCCATGCTATGCGCGCCGACGAACGACGTTCCCCGACTGCGCGCCGACGAGCGCCCTCTGCCATGGAGGAAGGAAACCCTCTGCACAAGCTCATGTTTCCCGATGTATTGCCAGGTGGCGTCCATGTCTCACGCAGCGCCTCCTCAATTTTATCAATGCCAGCCAGATGCGGCCGATTCAACATAAAGGAAGCGCTGTCTGAGGCAGGGCAAAACATAAATGGCCGCTTGATGAAATAATGCGGTAAAATGAAATCTGTTCAAACAAACCTCCATTGCATTTATCATGCCAGGACGGAAATGGTACGAGAACAGCATCACGGGTGGCCGCGGATCAGACCAGCACTCATGTAGTACGGCCGGCAGAAGACTATCGTCTTTCGACGACATTTGCAGCGAAGCACGCAGATACGCGGCAATTTTTTTTTTTTTGTCATATGACGTGCAAAATGATATTGTGAGATTATTGGTGAAGCGCGACAATAACCTTATTCTAGAAAGCCTTATTATTAACCTGCTGCTTGGAAATTTGATCAAACGTCGCTATTGGAATGATCAATGCCCGTCATTCATTTTTATTACCTTCTTAATTATTATAAATTTTCATGTACAAAACTCCTTCTAATGAGCACAACGGAGTGTGTGAGCAGTATTGCAATAACTGTATTGTCACGTGGTATAGTGACGGTCGAGAAGACAGCAGCAAAACTGTGAATGGCAAAACTAACTCTTCATTGGGCGAACCTGTGCCCAGAAAAAAACCGGCTACACTCAAAGCACAACGAAAGCGGCGAACACAGTTGAAAATCTGATCAGCGGGTCAAACGCGTCGGCTTTTATACATGACTCTTACTCTACGAATGAGTCATCGAAGGTTCCAGAGTAATCCCTGGTGCCAGCATGTCTTCCAGAAAGTACTACACAATTCGCGACGAGCATACATGCAATCAGATTACGAAAGGTTCGGTGACAACAGACAGCGGATAGAAACATCGATAACATTCGAGAAACGTCCGATACATGCGTCCTTCGCGGAGCGATAACATTTGTTAGACAGTAAAACGCAGTCACCCGAGAAAAATTAACGAGTACGAGTTTTAGTATAATAATTTTTCATTTAGTCGCGATTCTGCCGAAGGCTATTGGTAGATATTGTCTGTAATCTGAATCCTTATTCGAACTGCAAGAAGCTTACACCTACCTCCTATACCTAAATGCATGCGACAAAAAAAAATAAAAAAACATCAATTTGCTCGGCATCCACTGCACCGTTCTTGGTGGGGTTTGTTGCATTTTGAAAGAACTTTCAAATTATCAATGTGAAGGAAGCAGAATGTTTATTAAAGCTGTCAATCTTTTTCATACAAATATTGTGAAACTAAAACAAAAGGCAAGCATATCATATTTAACTAAGTATAAACAAAAATGTCACAAATTTTTATACTGCAATAATCTACTGGGATATCTACAGTGCGCAAAATTGATGCATTGTATACACTGCTCTGAAATACACCCATAATTTCTTAGCAGGAATTTTCAAAAATGTTCTTAAACATTGTGAATTTCTTCTAAGCTGTACATTGATACATAACATTTTTCCGCTCGAGATGCTCTAACAGATGCAGTTGACACAACTGCGATATCTGTTTTTAAAGCAGATTTACAGATTGCTAAGCTTTGTTCCGTTTTTTCTTTAACGCGCTCTCCATCGTGGGTTTCTGTAAGGAGTGCAGTGTATTAAATCATAATTCTGCTGCACACAGTTGCTTTAAATCCCCATTCTCTTAAATGCAACAAATTTCGCCGTCATTACCAGACGCGAACTGACGCCGTTTCGTCAGTGACCGCGGTGCCGGTGTTTTATTGGTTAGATATTTGGTCCAGAGAATATATGTTTTGCTTGTTTACTTCAAAATAAAGGCGATGTTCCTGTTGTCAGTGCTCAAACGAAGTGGTCGCTCTTTCACATATACATTAATGCAGCGCTCTCGAATCCGTGGGGTCAAGTGGGTCGTCGTTCAATACGAGATTTAATTAGCATATACAAGACTACCCTGAGTTTAATTAACGAAGCGATTATGCCGAACGTCAACACCAACTGGTTTGTATTGTCATGCGCGATACGATTTAGATGGGGGCTGTGATTCTAACTTGAGTAGCAGCAGTATTACCCAATTTCGTAGCGCGATGGAAGGCGCTCATTGTTTACTTTGACCTTCGGGATGTCCGGCCAAAATTCAGCGCTATGCGCTTCTTATTTCGCAAGTTCCTTAAGCGTATCACTTACCCGCCGTGGTGGCTTAGCGGCTGTGGCGTTGGGCTGCTAAGCACGAGATCGCGGGAGCGAATCCCGGCCGCGGCGGCCGCATTTCGATGGGGACGAGGTGCAAGAACGTCCGCGTACGGTGCACTGCGTGCACGTTAAGTACCCCAGGTGGTCAAAATGAACCCGGAGTCCCCCCCCCCACTACTGCGTGCCTCACAATCACATCCTGGTTTTGGCACATAAAACTCCAGAAGTTAAAGTTGTTAGCTTATTACTCGTATAGCTCGGCATACCCTGAAAACATAGATTGAGTAATCTTCGAGCAGCACGCTAAATAAAAGGATGACACTAAGGAGAGACATGAAGCCAAGCTCCCGCTTCACGAGCGCGAAGGTGTCAGCCAGTCTCCTTCGTGCTCGTGAAGCGGCAGCCAATGGCGACAGCCGAAGTGGACAGTCCACTAGGTGGACTCTTACAGAACAACCCCCCTGGCTGCATTTTCGCACATTTACTCCATGAAAATGTTCAAAATACGCGCGAGGACGATGAAATTTGTGCCGTCATGCCAATGTTACAGGTATACTTCGCTTCTGGCGCGAACTACAAAAATGAAAATTATGCCTCCAAATGATTCAGTCGTTTTTTCCGCCAGTAAGTAACAGTTTTGAGCAAAAGGGAAGCAAATAATCTTTAGAAAGAACATGTTTCCATAAGTGCGCCTCTCCTTTAAGGCTCGCATAAAGGTCATGAATATAATTCGACTGCTCAGAATCACGTGCACAGAAATGGACAGAATTTTATACAGCCACACACACACACACACGCACGCGCGCATTTCCGTGTGTTTGCCTATGTGCGTGTAAGCGCACAGCTGCTCAGCAGGAACGCTAATGTGTGCGCGAATAACACGAACGCGTCTCAGGTGTCCTTGGATAATTGTTATCGCAATTAGAAGAATCACAGTGGATCAGGTTGTGTTACTCAAGGGCAGTGTATGAGATTCCGTCCGCTCCGCTAAGAAATCGCAAATGGCGCTGACGGCACGGTCTCTGCTTATCAGGATACAATCACGGTCCAAGCCCCTTGCTCACTGATAGAGGGCGTCTGTCAAAGAGGTTCAAACGGTCACGCAGGCGAACCCACTCCTGGTCCTACTGAGGGCACCCTATATGAGGTATGATAAGATGACCCTCTGAAGAGTTGGCGTTGTCGCCGACACCGCAATCTGGAGACATGCTCCTTTTAATGCTACACACAAGAGCTCGGGCGTGTAAGCGACGCCTATCCGCGTAGATAATGTATGTCTCGTCGTCTTTTTCTTTTTTTTTTTCTTTTGTCGGTCGATACTCACCTGTCATCATATCAGTGCCTCTCTCATCTTTTGGGGCACATTCTCAGGCTTGATTATACATTTTTTTATGTAATATAGCTTTCTTGTGCAAATATATCGAGATTATTGATCGAAGATGCCGTTAATCGGTCGTCCTTTCTTTGTCTTTGTGTACCGGCTGTTCACGCTGTGCGCCGCCCTTCATGATGAAAGATTTCACTCAACGGACGGCATTGTTGCTACGCAACGTAGGCATTCAACGAGCTCTTGAAATTCGCAGTTTGTGTCATTGTTGTTTACCAACACACCCACCGTAGTTGTTTAGTGGCTATGGTGTTGGGCTGCTAAGAACGAGGTCGCGGGATCAAAGTTCGTCCTCGCCGTTGCTCTCTTTCGGACCGGGGATCGTACACTTACTCTCCAAATTTGCACACGCCACCCACACTCCTGCAGTTACTCCCTTGAGGGACGAAAGTGCCGTTTTTTGGACGAACTGTGCAGTTACTCCCGTTTTCCCCGGAATATTTCTTAGAGTGTAGATTTAGGTGCATGTTAAAGAACCCCAGGTGGCCCGAATGATTCCGGAGTACCCCACTACGGCGTGCCTCTTAATCAGATCGTCGTTTTGGTACTTAAAACCCGCAACTGAATTAATTAAAATGCTTACCACCACAACGCGTACCTCCGTTTCAAGCTACACGCCTACGAAATGACGACACTTTATCGTATTGCAAAACTTGCAGTTGACGATATTTGACCTTATTGGTAACACGTAGCTCGCAGACTTTAGTCAGCTGCCGGTCTACAATTATTCGCAGCGCAGATTAATCTTTCTCTCGCTGGTAACTAAGCCGCTTGACGCTACGCTTTGCGATGAACCGCTGAAGCAGCAGAAGCGCTTGTCGTTAAAACCTTGACCGAGGATCGAACCCACAAGGTAGTTAGTCATTTTCACGACGTCATATCGCAAACCACGGCTGGCAAGTCACTCCTTCCTGTCACGTCGGCTGTGCGGTTTATAAATCGCTACAGCCCGCGCGTCGGAGCTCCGCAAGCTGGGGATGATGATGATGAATCTCTGTCATGATTCGTACCTACTAAGGGGGATAGGCCAGGAATTTGACGGCAGGAGGTGAGTGAGTGAGGGAAATAACTTTATTTAGGTCCAGAGAAGACGCAGGGGAGACCCCGTGTCACCCGGATAGTCCCACGTAGGGACTCTGGACGGCCAGGGTTTGATCGTAGAGTTCGGGGCTGCCCGAACTCAACTCCCGAGGGCTCATGACATGAATGTGATGACACGCGTGTCATGTAGGTCATGACAGTCGCCTACGTGTTGGCGTTCTCATGGTCGTATCGTTAACTCGGTAGGCTCACCGCATACTGCTTCGCATAACATCGATTCCTATAGGGCGTAGGATCTGCCGGCTTTTTTTTTTTTTTTTTTTTACATTGCGTTTCTCATTTCCAAGTAATAATTTTCTTGAGCTACCTCCTCAATAAAATTATTACTTGGAAACGAGAAAAGCAATGAAAAAAAAAGCCGGCAGATCCTACGACCTGTAGGAATCGATGTTATGCGAAGCAGTATGCGGTGAGCCTACCAAGTTAACGATACGACCATGAGAGCGCCAAGACGTAGGCGACTGTCGTGACCTACATGACACGCGTGTCATCACATTCATTTCATGAGTCCTCGGGAGTCCATTTAGCTACGCCTAAGAGACCTTAAGGCGAAAGCATCAGTCATACTCATGACTGACTTCGACCATCAACCTTTAGCCTTTTCCTTCAATTAGTACCGCCTCCGAACCTATTCCATTGGACTTTAAGCTTTAATCTTTTTTTGCTGAGTCATTGTCATTTTTGCTGAGTCATGCTCATGAATATGGCTTCTAGCATCATAGTTTAGTGTTTCCTTCCCCTAGTACCCACGTCCGAACCCATTTCAGTGATTTTTGAGTGTTAATGTTTTTTGGCTGGGTCATTGCCATTTTAGGCGGCTGTTTCATGACCTACATGACATGCATGTCACGACATTAGCTATTATTTATGTTCTTCATACACTCTTGTCATACTATGCCAGTTTTGATAAATACCAAGTTAACCAAACGACCATGAGAGCACCAAGACGTAGGCGGCTAGATAGATAGATAGATAGATAGATAGATAGATAGATAGATAGATAGATAGATAGATAGATAGATAGATAGATAGATAGATAGATAGATAGATAGATAGATAGACGATAGATAGATAGATAGATAGATAGTAGATAGATAGATAGATAGATAGATAGATAGATAGATAGATAGATAGATAGATAGATAGATAGATAGATAGATAGATAGATAGATAGATAGATAGATAGAGATAGATAGATAGATAGATAGATAGATAGATAGATAGATATATAGATAGATAGATAGATAGATAGATAGATAGATAGATAGATTAGATAGATAGATAGATAGATAGATAGATAGTGATAGATAGATAGATAATAGATAATAGATAGATAGATATAGATAGATAGATAGATAGATAGTAATAGATCGCTAGATAGATAGATAGATAGATAGATAGATAAATAGATAGATAGATAGATAGATACTGTCAAAGTAGCAAATGTTCGCCAAGAATACTTCGCATTTAAAAAAGCGCCAAAGGAAGCAACCCCGAACACACTTTCCTGCGTTTTCTGCATCACTTCCTTCGCCACCCTTTTCGCAAATATTTATTTCGTTATTTTTTTGCGCGACATTTCGACACCTGTCAAGACACGCAGCGAACCACAATCCGGACTGTATACCAAAGCGCCTGCGCCCGCTGGTGCTCACGGTGTTATACTTCCCGGCCGCTAAGCTATGCGGTTTCAGCAACACGCGCGATGCGGCAGCTCCGTGCGCGCAAGGGAAATTCGCGACGTGCGCGCGCTACGTTCACCTCTCCTCGCTTATAAAACGGCCTGTCGCGTACGAACGGCACAGCTTGTCTGCTCGCGCGGAGTTCGGCGCCTGCGAGCGACGAACAGTGCAAAGAAAGAGGGCTCCTTACAAGTGAGCGAGAGGGCGTTCACGCGTCGCAGAGGAATTGTATCTACTTATCCCGCCGATAGCTCTCTGCCGTCGTCAGTAGGGCACCTCACTATTTGACACGAGCTTCCGCGGAGAAGAAAACAGAGAGAGAGAGAGAGAAAGACGCCGCTCCGAGGCCGTATACGATCTTCTTTTTGCGTTCTCCGCAGACTCTCCAACGGAAGTTGGAAGCACAAGTTGTGGCCGAGGACCCGTGTTTCGGCGTAACAGTTACGTCGCAGTCATGGCCGTGCAGGTACTTCCACCCGGCCGATTACTGCGTGCTGGTGGCCGTGCTGGGCCTCTCTTCGGTTATCGGCATCTACTTCGCCTGGAAGGACCGCCGCAGCACCAACAACAAGGAGTTCCTCGTGGGAAACAGACAGTTACAGGTGAGCGAGCACTTCGTGACATGCGTAAGCCAGGCGGACTTTTTGCATGCCGTGGTACGCGTCACGTGATGTCTTTCCTTTTGTGGTTTTTATATCATTTCGATAGAGATCTCTTCCACTGCTTTGTTTTGCGTCGGATACGAGACCAATTTAACTGACGTAAGACAATGTTATTTTGGGATTTGATATTTGCTGTTTATTCTTGGTACAGTCGGCGGGTACTTACTAAAACCTATTTCCTATCATAAAACATGGTTGTTGTCGGCGTATATTTCACGCATTCCCTGCCTCTTTTGCGTTCTTGCCATTTGTTTCAATATTACAATACCAGTTTGCTGCTGATGACAAAAGAGGGGGGGGGGGGAGCTGCGATAGTGTTGTACGCTAATGTCGCATTATTAGCAGCCTCGGATAGGCAAAAACAAAAGAGAAGAAAATAATTGAAATTAAAGCTTGTTGTAGTACATGCGCATGTACAGCCGTCTGCAAAACCTTCGGAGTACTAAAACTGCGAAAAGAAGAGTTTAATGTCGTCACAACTTAGAATTTAGGCGATTAGTGTCATTATTGTGCGGACAAGTATCGACTGTATTTTTTTATTCAAAGGCGACTTCACTATCTTCGACACTAATGTTTTTTTTTTTTTTTTTTCGGATCTCGCGCTCCAGAGACATTTGCTGTTGGGGGCACGCATCAAGACTTTTATTGCTCGAACGGCTGCTGTTTAGTCCCGAACTGTGAAAAAAAAAAAGTGGGCAGCTTGCACTAGTGGTGCAAGGCTGGAGTAAACAGCCGAGCTGGTGATCGACCTAGCTTTTCTTCCAGGTTTTTCTAGGCTTGGATACGTTTTGCTCGGAAATACGAAGTGCTGCTAGGCACGGTATTCCGAATCGGCTCGCCGCCGACGCGCAGATTCTCGCTTGGCCGCGCGACGCGCTTCAAGATGAGCGAGCGGCTTCTTAGGGTGTACGGATCTTCTATGGTCGTCCCATGTCAAGAGTACATGTGCTCGCCACAGAGTCAACGAGAGTTATCTCCCCAGTGACGTCACATCCAAGCTGCGCCTCCACACACGGCCGGCCTCGACGCTCTTCCGCAAGCGCGTAGGGTGGTGTCGAGTCCGACCGTGCTCCACACTTGCCGGGGCGTGGCTGGTCGAAACCTGCCGAGCCGACGCCAGAGGCGCCTGCTTCATTCGCGAACACGGCGCGCATTCGACGCGAACGCGGGGACACGGGGAAAATGCGGACGGCGTCGGCAGTAGCTCTGCGCGTTGCCTCGTTGGTGCTGCTACAATTTCTTCCTCTCTCTCTCTCTCTCTCTCTCTCTCTCTCGCTCTCATTTTCTCTTTCTCTCTCCCGAACATAGCGCGCGCCGCGCGCATACTCTCCTTCCCTCTCCTTAAAGGGACACTAAATGCAAATACTAAGTCAAGCTAAAGTGATGTATTAGTGCTCGAGTATCTCTAAAGCGTCAATATTATCGCGAGCAGAGCCTTAGTAATAGAGAAATTGAGGTAAATGCAGGACACGATCAGAGACTCCCCCGGGACATTCAAGTACTCGCCTGATGACGAAGGCACTCCTCATCTAAATGATGTCACTAGTACTGAGCCACTCGTTATAAAAACGTCAATGTACTGTATTATAAGAAGAAAGAAAATACTACTTCACCAGTTCTATTACACTTTTACAAAAAAGAACTAACTGACATTACACCGTTGACAACGACGCGGGCGGTCAAAAGGTTTCGTGTTCGCTCGACTCTGCGCCGCCTGCACTTTCGCGTTTCAGTTTTTCTGTTATCGTGTAGTGTTGCGCTTGTTTTTCTGGCTCGCGACCCTTGCACTAACTGCGAATTCCACGTCCATGCGACGTCGCGGAATGTCCGAACGGTCTACGCCACTTTTACTACAGTGTACTTCTAGTACACTGTACTTTTACCAAAATCGGCAGCAGCGGCGCACCGTACCGCCATCTGTTGGGCGCCGTTTCACTCACCAACAACAGCGAAGGGCGGTAATGCGGTATGCAACGTCACCACTCCTCGGTTGGCGTGGCGGGTGATTTGAATTGCAATAAAGGTATTTGGACCCTTCAGATCCAATTTTCTCGTAAACTAAGTATTTTCTGTGCACGAGACAAGCGTTTTGAGGTTTCTGGAAAGGTATTTAAACAGTCTACGTCGACTTAGCATTTGCCTTTAGTGTCCCTTTAACGTCCCATGTCAAGGCAAAATGTGCACGGTACGGAGATGAGGCGAATCACACGCCGCTCCGCAAGGGGATTGCTAGGCCACCCAGGTGACTCATAGCTCAGCGATGTGTTTTGTTTTTTTCCGACGCGTTACGGACTTACAGCCGGCTTGAACAGCTCTGCTGTTAAAACTGCGCTCCACTACCGGTACGCGTGGGTGGTATGCGTGAGTGGTCACGGCTTCGAAACATCTTCGGAGCGCTTTTTACATTCATAGTGAATTTCTCCGGCTGTCTTTATTTAGTAGAAGATGCTGCTGGGCTAGTTGGCACTTTTTTAAGGTCATAATTGACGCTACGCGAAGCCACAACCAAAAAGAAAAAAAGTGCAGAAACACACGACACAGGCGCTACTCACCATTTTTTTTTTTTTTACGGGCAGCATGATATATGCATACGATTCTTAGGCTCCTTTCCAACATGATAGTTATTTTTATGCGTAAGACGTCACAGCCACGTCAGACAAAGTTCAACAGGCACTTATGAAAACCTGCGAAATCAAGTGAATAAAATAAACAAGCTGGGCTCTCGCTTTGCTTGCACTAAAGATAGCATGCCCTTACGCGAATCTAAGCCCACGCCGGACCCGTCTGAATGTGGATTCGCGAGGCAGTTACCTAACTTTCCAAATTCCGGCCCCCTGCGGTTTATACCTCATTTGAATAATTCGGCATGAAAAAATTAGGCATTTCACAACATTGTGGGTTGTGAAATGGCTTCTTCGTCGGCCACACTTAATGATTTTGGCTAATCGTGGGGTGTGGTGGATGACCGTGACGTGCTCATTGTTGTTAGGCGCCTCACGCATTTTCGCGGGGTGGTACCTCTCCGGCATTCTCGTCTCAACATATGAGAATGTAATTGTAAAGACAATGTAAAAAAAATGGCGCCGCATTAATTCTTTGGCTACGATTTGTGACGTTAGTGAATGCAATTAGCACTCTATCTTATGATGGGTGTGTAATTGGTGACATGTTTTATATGTTATGATTATTATTATTATGAAGAGCTGCACATACGCAGTGGCCCATACCGAGTAACCCAAGCTGCTGTGAAAGTAAAACGGTTCGATTCGGCCACAGATACCGAAAAGTGCGTGAACTGCCCTAACAATTAATTCTAATCGCACTTATATACAAAAGAAGCAATATTGGTAGGTGAACTTCAGAAAGCTCCCAATGTGCATACGTAAACGCGGCTTAAGTTAACAAAGTTCAATTACTGCCATTCTAATTAGCGCAGTTAATGGCAGCAGATGATTAAAGGTAGCGATGTGACCATAGGCTACGCATACATGAAACCAATAAAGCCGGGTCTAGTCATCTTGTCAGGCCGAAATCCAGTCATCGGCTTCGTGTAAACGCTAGAAGGTCGGGCCGATCGAGCGTCGAGGCGCGTTCTCTGAACACGCCTGCAAAGGGTTGGTTGACATATAGAAGTAGTTTCGCTCGGCGTCAAGTTCCCGTAAACGTCAGTGACAGGTCAGGAATGCTGTAGCAAGTGCACCTCAAAGGGAACGTGCGTAGATGCTATATACTGTTGTAGCTGTTGCCTCAAAACGTGATTCGTATCCACAGGGATTGGCCACACTGGGTTGATTGAAAAGCGCTGACTGTTTTCAATACCGCACATCGGCGCTGCCTACCGCACTTGCGTTCGAGACGGAAGACGGCAAGGAGGTCAGGGCGGTCGAGGTGGCCAACAGACGCCTCGAGTTTTGGTGGCTGCACGGCGCGTCACACCGATGACTATGTGAACGTTTTTTGGAAGTTCACGACAAGGAGGTTCCATGCTTTTTCTCTTTAGTTGTGGTCACGCCGGTTTGGACACGGCCAACTACGGCGAACCGATATGAGGGGCAGGATCACCGTCAGCGTCACACCCAACAAAATACCAAAACGGGTAAAGGCGAAGATGCGCTGACTTCTTCGTGGTTTTCCTCTTTATCCTGTGAATTAGGGGCGTAGCCAGCGGCGGGGGGGGGGGGGGGGGGGGGACTGATGGGGCTTCAGCCCCCCCCTCCGAAATGTTTTCCCGGCGCCGACCAAAACAACCACCGGCGCCGGCAATCATTCGGGATTTTGTCTACAATGTCTTTTTCATGCTCGAGAGCACATTTCGGCACGAACATTGTGAAATCGGGCTGGATTTCGTGGCAACGCTTCTGCGCTTGGAGTCACATAACGCAAGGAACCCCACAGTTGCTTTTTTATTCTATGAGCCCCATCCGAGCACAAAGTTTCAAGGGTTTTTCAATAGCGAGCGGGTGCGTCGCGGCATCTCGCAGCGGCCGTGGAATCTACGGAGCGCATGGATTTCAATTACGAACTTCGTGGGTATAAAATTCTTGTAAACTTCTGACGCGAAAGGTGCACTGACATTTCTAAAGGCGTGCTTTAGATTTTCAATTCTGGAACTTTACGGGTTTAATGTTCTTATAAACTTAGGTCAACAAGCGCGCACTGGAGCCCTCGTATTCACGCCATTCCCGAGATGGAAGCACGCGCTCGCAATCTTCCATACACGAAAATACTAAATATCACCATGACTGTCAGCTGGCAGCTGATAAATTTCTCCAAACATTTTCAGGAAGCGCGCCCAATGTGATCGATCAGCTGGAACAGGGCAGGAAAAGTAAAATAACAGAAAACAGAGGAAAGTTAGCGGCCTATTATTGAGACAGTCCTTTTTTGCGGGCGACAAAGTCTGGCTCTCCGTGGCCATAGAGACAGTGGTCCTATGGATTAAAGCAAAGCCCCGGCTGGAAATACTGGCATTTTCAAAGCACTTCTTCGCATGCGAGCTGATTGTGGAGATACATATCTGAAGAACCATTTGGAAAGTAGCCACAGTAATACCTCATATTTAAGCCCAGATGTACAAAACCAAATTATAGAAATGTGTGGTGAAATTATCAAAGATGCAAAAGTAAATGCCTAGATGCAAAAGTAAACGCTGCAGCTACTTCTCCGTACTTGCTGACGAAACGACGTATATTGCTGAAATTGAACAGCTTGCTGTTTGTGCAAGGTACCTAAACAAGGATGCCAACGACATCGAAGAAGTGTATTTAGGTTTTAGCACCGGAATAGATGCCCTCTCTCATTGCGACTGGAGGTTCTATGTAAATGAGTACAAGCTACTGAAGATTCTAGTCACCCTTCCCGTGACCAATGCCAGTGCAGTGCAAATATTTTCAAACATGAGATTACTAAAAAACTACTTGCGCTTTGCAATGTCTGAGGAACGCATGGTTAGGCTGGATTTCTTATACGCCCACAGAGACGTCGGCATCAACGTGTCCGAAGTCATTTACCGCTTCGCTAAACTTCCGCGCCGGGTGAAGTTTGTCCTTTAGACAGCGAAGCAGTAAAAATCAATTCAAGTAAAAAGCTCTGTGCCTTCAAGTCCATAAACTCGTAATTATGAAAACGTATGACTGTTCATTAGCTTTTAAAACCGCAAAAATTTTCATCATTTATTGTAACAGTTAGCATCATGATCAAAATTATCATGCGAATACGAAAATTGCGAGGACATCAATAACCAATTTTTACCGACTTTGCTCATTAAAAGCCACGCCCACGCAGCATTTCCCAACAAACACACTCGGATATTGGGTAGTCCAACTTGCCACATCATCTGTGGCTTTCGTTTGTCCTTTTCTTTCCTTTTTGGCTACCTGCTCTTATACTTCTTATTTGAAACAAAGCAATAGCCTTCTTTGATTTTTGGTGCAGAATAATTGTTGCCGCTGTGTAGGCAGCTAAAATGCATATTTTCGTACTGATTTCTGCACTTTCCTCTATTATTCTAGCCATATGGTGCTGTCGCGACAGCAGCATGGCCCAAGTACATATCACGATTTCTGCGATCATAGTATTGTTCTTGCCTGGATCGTCTGTCTTTCTATGCGTAACGTTTACTATCTGTGACTGACAAACATGTTTATTTGACTTGTTTGACGCATTATATACAGTGATGTTTGCTTAGATACGTAGATTTATTGGATACTTATACGTACATTTAAATATCTTGTTGCGAGGTATTGTGTATACAAGCAGTGAAATTTGTTTCCAGCCACACTTTTTTGCCCTTTATGAAGTTGTATCTTCGCATTTGTATATTCCATTCTATATTCACATTTCTAATGTATATTTTGCAGAACTCCTGCTTTTCATATTGTCACTATTGCGACTATAATTTCGGTGCAATTACTCACAATACACGACCGGTAACAGCCGCTCCTGCGCAATCCATTGCAACGAAGGACAGTTTCATTGAGATTTTTCCCTGGCCGTTGCATATGTGCAAAAATGTCAACAAGGTTCTTGAATGAGATAGATTCATCAAAATATTCGTCCTCAACTTGTTAATTTCATGGCCTTTACGTTTTTCATATCAGCTGCATGCACTGCGTTGCTGGTTTTGAACTGATATATTTCTAAAGTTCACGTGATATTTTCTGTACTAATTAAATAGACAAAAAAAAAACGCGGAAGCATTGATATCAGTTATTTCTGCCACAATTTTGTGGACATACGAATGTATTTTTTAATGAAAAAAATACATACTTGTATTCACAGTGCGTAGGGTTCAATAGTTCGTTTGCAGCGTCTAATATACAATGGCATTGGCAATGGCAATGCAATTATTATTCATGTATTTGATCCCTCGACAAATTCTACAAGGAGGAGGCCACGCTGCAACCTTAACTTAACCTGGCAACGTTCAACACGCGCACCCTATCGAGTGAGGCTAGCTTATCAGGGCTATTTGAAGAATTATCAGGTATTGCCTGGGATATTATTGGCCTTAGTGAGGTGCGAAAAACTGGTGAGGCTTATACAGTGCTGACTAACGGCCACGTCCTCTGCTACAGAGGTCTTCCAGACAAGAGAGAATTCGGGGTAGGATTTCTGGTTCATAAGGACATAGCTGGCAACATTGATGAATTCTACAGCATTAATGAGAGGGCAGCAGTCGTCGTAATAAAGCTGAATAGGAGGTATAGAATGAAGGTTGTACAAGCCTACGCCCCAACCTCCAGTCACGATGCCGAAAAAAATAGAACAGTTTTATGAAGATGTTGAATTAGCAATGATAAAGGTGCAAACTCAGTATACTGTAGTCATGGGCGACTTCAATGCAAAAGTGAGGAAAAAGCAGGCTGGCGAGCAATCAATTGGCAACTACGGCATCAATTCTAGGAACACTAGATGAGAGATGTTGGTCGAATTCGCGGAAAGGAACAGGCTCCGAATAATCAATACCTTCTTCAGGAAGCGCAGCAACAGGAAGTGGGCTGGAAAAGCCCTAATGGAAAATTAAGGAATGAAATAGATTTCATACTCTCTGCCGATCCCAGCATAGTGCAGGATGTAGAAGTGTTAGGTAGGGTAAAGTGCAGTGACCATAGGTTAGTGAGGTCTAGGATTTTTCTCAATTTGAAGAGAGAAAGAATAAAGTTAGTCATGAAGAAACAGACCAGCCTAGACGCAATAAGGGTAAAAGCTGACCAATTCAGGCTGGTGCTCGCTAACAAATATGCAGCTTTAGAACAGGAAGATAAAGACAACATAGAGGTAATGAATGAAACCGTAACTAGGCTTATCTCAGAAGCCGCAATTGAAGTGGGAGGTAAGGCACCAAGTCAACCAGTAGGTAAGCTCTCCCAAGTAACAAACGACCTAATAAGAAACGGTAAAACATGAAAGTGTCACACTGCAGAGGTCAGATAGAATTCGTTGAACTGTCGAAACTGATCGACAAGAAGAAAGTAGGGGATATCCGAAATTATAACGTGGAAAAGATTGAGGAAGCACTAAAATATGGACGCAGCATGAAATCAGTGAGAAGAAAACTCGGCATAGGACAAGGCAAAATGTATTCACTGAAAGATAAGCAGGGTAATATCATCAGCGATTTCGATGATATAGTAAAAGCAGCGGAAGAATTCTATACTGACCTGTATAGTGCCCAGAGCAGCCAAGCTACTTCCATTCGAAGTAGTGATGAACAGGATACAGACGCCCCTTCTATAACTAGCAATGAAGTTAGAAGGACCTTGAAAGAGATGACCAGGGGAAAAGCTGCTGTAGAGATGAAATAACAGTCGATTTAATCAAGGATGGAGGAGATATCATACTTGAAACGCTTGCGGCCCTTTAAACGCAATGCCTCACGACTTCAAGTGTACCAGAGAGCTGGAAGAACGCCAACATTATCCTCATCCGTAAGAGGGGAGATGTTAAAGAAATGAAGAATTATAGACCCATTAGCTTGCTCTCAGTATTGTATAAAATATTCACCAAGGTAATTTCAAATAGAATCAGGGCAACACTTGACTTCAGCCAACCAAGAGAACAGGCTGGCTTCAGGAAGGGATTTTCTGCGATGGATCATATCCATGTCATCAACCAGGTAATAGAGAAATCTGCGGAGTACAATGAACCTCTCTATATGGCTTTCATAAATTATGAAAAAGCATTTGATTCAGTAGAGATACCAGCAGTCATAGAGACATTACGTAACCAAGGAGTAGAGGATGCATACGCGAATATAATGGCAAATATCTACAAGCATTGCACAGCAACCTTGGTTCTCCACAAGAAAAGTAGAAAGTAACCTATGAAGAAAGGGGTCAGGCAAGGAGACACAATCTCTCCAATGCTATTCACTGCATGCTTAGAAGAAGTATTCAAGCTCTTAGACTGGGAAGACTTAGGAGTGAAGATCAACGGCGAATATCTCAGCAACCTTCGGTTTGCAGATGACATTGTCCTATTCAGCAACAATGGGGACGAATTACAGCAAATGATTGAGGACCTTAACCGAGAAAGTGTAAGAGTGGGGTTGAAGATTAATATGCAGAAGACAAAGATAATGCTCAATAGCGTGGCAAGGGAACAAGGATTCAGGATCGCCAGTCAGCCTCTAGAGTCTGTAAAGGAGTACGTTTATCTAGGTCAATTACTCACAGGGACCCTGATCATGAGAAAGAAATTTATAGAAGAATAAGATTGGGATGGAGTGCATAAGGCAGGCATTACCAAATCCTGACTGGGAGATTAGCACTGTTGTTGAAAAGAAAAGTGTACAATCATTGCATTCTACCAGTGCTAACATACGGGGCAGAAACTTGGATGTTAACAAGGAAGCTCGAGAACAAGTTAAGGACCGCACAAAGAGCGGTGGAAAGAAAAATGTTAGGCCTAACGTTACGAGGCAGGAAGAGAGCATTGTGTATCAGAGAACAAACGGGGATAGCCGATATTCTAGTTGACATTAAGCGGAAAAAGTGGAGCTGGGCAGGCCATGTAATGCGTAGGCTGGATAACCGGTGGACCATTAGAGTTACAGAATGGATACCAAGAGAAGGGAAGCGCAGTCGAGGACGGCAGAAAACTAGGAGGAGTGATGAAGTTAGGAAATTCGCAGGCGCAAGTTGGAATCAGCTAGCGCAAGACAGGGGTAATTGGAGATCGCAGGGAGAGGCTTTCGTCCTGCAGTGGACATAAATATAGGCTGAGGGTGGTGCGTGACCATGACGTACTGATTAGTGTTAGGCGCGTCACGCATTTTCACGGGGCAGGACCTCTCCGGCATGCTCGATTTTGTCAGCTACTACAGGAAATTCGCAGCCTTATACATGAAGTCGGCTGGCGCATGAGTGGCTGGTCACTGGAGGTCGCCTGGCTCCGAAATAACCGTCCCCAAACACAATCTACAGAACATTCTTCCTTTTTTTTTTTTTTTGCAAAGCATTGCTTGACGCACTGGATAGGGATTGTCTTTTGCGACGGATGCCGGGGACGGAGGCTGCAAAATATGTTGGTAGTTCAGGATTGACCAGTGAAACAGCGCAAGGAACACAACTGTAAAACAACCGACACAAACCGCATCTGTGCTTGCCTGTCCTTGCTTTATGTTCGTATTTCCTTTCTCGCAGCATAGTCTGCGGAATCTTGATACATGGTCGTTTTTCGAGCCCAGAGTGTTTTCAATACCACCATTACCGCGTGCGTGTGCGTGCGTGTGTCATTGGAGATGGCATTTCCAGAATGCCTGTGCAATACAAGCGGCAAAGCCACATTTCATCATTATCAATTGAATGATTATACCGATAAAGTCGTACTCAGCTTGTATCACTAATGTGTTGGCAGAGAATGCTCGTCTTCACGTTCGGCCTCCTTTGTGCGGCATGGTGGCAAGTTTATAGCCCATTAAAAGCAGGATGGACAGCGAGGACAAGAGAACGAGCGCTGCAGCCTACTGTCCTTATGTCTGCCTTTCTTTTATTGCTCTATAAACCTGTGGCCTTGTGGGTGAATGCGGCAAGAAATAACGCCTAGCCGAGGCAATCGTTCCTTAATCTGTTCTCCACTATGTCTACTGCTTTTCTGAAACATTCGCCACATTGCGGTGCTCTTGGGTGCGATAGGCCTCTGCAGTCGAGGCGCCCTGTTGTGACAGAACGAAGCGCTAAAAATGTGTACTGATAGTTGCGCTTCTTTTTTTCTTTTCGAAGTCCCAGACAGAAAGAGAAATGCTATAAGAATAACCAGAACGAAAAATACGGTTTGCTACCCTACACTAGGGAAACGGGAGTGGTGGTGTAGAAAGATAAGAAAGGAAACTACAAAGAGTGAGCGAGTGAGAGATTCAGCGAGTACAGACGCACAATCACCGCTGGTCACGATCACTCGCGCACTATCACAGCACAACATCACGTGCAGCACGACGAACACCAATTCAGGCTACTGCCGCTGGTGCAGGTCAGTTGTCCTTAAAAAAGGCGAAAGCGTGCACTAGGAAGCGCAAAGCTCAAAACACAGCGAAGCCGGCCGTTTGATTGCGTCTCTTGGTTGTAGCTAGGTTGAACTTGGCTATGTCGAGGTGTAAACTTGGTTGTAGCTAGGCTTATATTCGTGTACGTCTTCTGTGCTATGTACTGGAAAGGCAGCAGTAGAACTGGAAAGGTGTGCCACGCCATCACGCCACCGCTGCGCTATCGCCGCCGCCACAGCTGGTATGACGTCATGCTCCCCCGCACCGTCGCGTTACCGCCACGCACCTTTCCAGTACTACCGCAGCCTTTCCAGTACTAGCACAGATGACGTACACGAGTATAGGCCTAGCTACAACCAAGTTTAAACATCTACATAGCCAAGTTCAACTTAGCTACAACCAAGAGACGCAGTCAATCGGCCAGCTTCGCTGTGTCTTGAGCTTTGCGCGGCCTACTGCAAGCTTTCGACTCTTTTTTTTTCTCCTGGCTCAGCGCGGCGCGGAGAGAAGAGAGGCGTGGTCGGGAAGGGAGGGAGCTGGCGAGGAGGAGACCGCGTGCACATGCGCCGCGCCGCCCTCCTGGTTTCCATGGCTACGGCGCGGTAGTTTCTTGATACGAACCACACATTACGGCTGTCTTAAACAGCTTCGCTGTTAGAAACTGTAGCAGCCCTTGAACTGCACAGTGAGCTATCAGGGAGGCCACGTGGAGAGAACCGGATTAATCTCGACTACCTCCTCGTCTTTGACGCGCACTTGCGTTTAATTGGACGAGCGTTTTCGTAGCCATCGCGCAAGTAAATCCCTGCTGCTGTCGGGAATGAAACCCGCGGCCTAAAATAGTTTTTACTGCTCGAAGTAGTCCGTAGCGTCCTTTCGGCTTCTTGCTCCTGCTGCGCGACCCAATTGGCATTCGGCGACGAGCTACCACAAGTTTACACCCTGCCTCAGCTTTGGGCAGATAGGAAAAGTACAGTTCTGAAAAGAAAAGTCAAGATAAAATAAAACATCTTCACACTAAGGGAAGCATACAGCGCCGCCTTCTGAATTTCGTGTATTCAAGCCTCATGCAGTAACCTACGCGCGCATGGGGGGATGCCGACGGGGGTCGAATTAACCGAAGTGGCATGCTTTCGTGTTCGAACTCAACGAGTTTTTCTTCCATAGCCAATGTATGGTTTCTCGCAAGTACTTTCCAGCGCGATCAAATTAGGCGAAAATCGAATTAAGAGAGGTCGAATTAAGAGGTCGAAATTAAGAGAGTTGACTGCATTTGACAATGAGAAAGCACATAAGTAATCACACAAGCTTCAACAATGGTAAGGCATTAGTCAGAATATTACGCGCGAAATCGGCAATTACGCTCACATGAGATTAAAGAAATCTATGCATATCCAACGCATATGTTGGCAGTTATATGAAACGAAGTTTAACGAGTAGTTATTAAGTACTATACAACTACATGCGACAGGAACAATTGTGTTATTTGTATCCTATGCAACGTGTAATCTCGTCCATTGAGAGGTGAAATCGCCCGATGGATGGGTGCGGCCACGGGCTAACGTTAAAGTTATTTTTTCTTTAATAACTCCACACCAATGAGAATAAAGATATCTTAATCCCTATGGAGCTTCGCATGTGAAGCTTCTATAATGAGCCACACTTATTCCCTTTCCTTTACCGATTTTCACAAAGGTCTCTAGTCATCATTTCAATGTACTATTGTTCTTTATCTCACTCGTTCTTTCTATGTTTATGCACCCCACAAGTAAAAAAAAACGTAATCTCGTGCAACTGTTATGTTTGTGCACTACTATAAGCTACAGCTGCTATAAGCATAGCTGTAATGTTTGTGGTGGGAAGGAAAGAAAAGGTATTTCATGGCGACACTGGTCCGTGTTCTGTCGTCGCATTTCAAGACCATGCTTTCGAATTGCCTTTATTATTTCTTCTTTTTTATGTAATTCTTCTCTTCGAAAGATCCCTATTGTTGCCGGAGCACTTGTGCAGGTTGCGTGAGAGGTTTCTTCGTTTCACGCATTGTCATTAAGGCAGCGAGTACCGCTAACAGGCTAAAACGAATAAAACAAATATCATCTTGGCAGAGAGTTTGCACTGTAGTTTAATATACGCTGGGAATGAAGTGCAGTCACCCCACCTCTAAATGTTTTACTGTGCAGAACAGTAACGTCCTACGGAACCGAGCTTTAGCTGTTACTGCAATGCTGTTACTGCAATGCTGTTCTCTAACGATGTGATCTGTCACTAGGAGTGACTTTTACGAAGTGTTTTGCTTTTCGCATTGAAATGGCCGACAACGCTACATGTGATGACTGTGGTCTTGAGGAGACCCTTCAAGACGTTCTATGTGACTTTCCTCACTACATTTATACACTGCAGAGGCGCAATCACAAATAAACGCAGCGAAGCGTTTGTGCGACCCATGGTATTACAGTAGCGTGATACTGCGGAGTTTGCTGGGGAAAAAAACGCACAGCTGGTATGGGGTTGCTAGGCAACGCAGTGACGTCATAGCTCTGCGAGGTCTTGCGGCTCGCGGCACAAATTACGGCCGGCAAAAACAGCTCCGCTGTTAAGCAGTGTCTAGGCGCGGAGTATTGCGAAGCTATCGCACAGCTGGTATGAAGTTGCTAGGCAACGCAGTGACGTCATAGCTCGGCAAGGTTTTGCGGCTCGCAGCACAAATCACGGCCGGTTTGAACAGCCCCCTCCGCAGTTAAAAAAAAAACTTTGCCTCAGACCCAACTATACTTACTATTCAAAGCTCATCCGAAAGCAACGAGTGCTCTCATATACACGTAACCGCTGAGACAATCTTGAAGGAATTAGTTATTAGAAACCAGAACTGACTTGCGTCGAGTGACGCAAGCGTAACATCGCCTCGCAAGCGATAAAATAGAATGCGCTTCCTGCATGATACTGTTTTCCCTGCAAGGAAAATCCTGAAACCGGACGTGTCTCCTTTGCTTCCGCTTGCTTCCGCTTGCTCTGATTTTCTTCGCTTGGAAACGGGCGCCTCCCGTAAGCAAAATTGATCAGCAAGAAGGGTCTGTGAAGCCTCCGGAGTCTATATCTGGTGCGCCAATAAAGTCCACGTGAATATCTAAGCACTCACTTTCTCATTAAAAAAATAAAACAAACAAACATATCAAGTTTACCTCTTCAGCTTATTGTTCCTTCGATCATAAACAACACTTCACATTGCTCGAATACAACCGGCTTGTAGGGTAAGAATACAACTTGTAGCAAAGAGGCAATTTAATACTGTTTTGCACGTGCCAATTCGTCTGATGGCTGCAGATATCTCAGATATTCATTTCTACAGCAACGCTGCTGAGTTTCGGGTGCATCGTAATAAAAACACAAACGTTCCGTACTTCCGAAAATTATTTGCGAGCATAAGGTCAAAGTTTTATTACTAATCGCTATGTTTGACTTAAATGTCTCCCATTTCATCAACATCGGAGCGTACGCTTCCTGGAGAAAGTACGTCAGCGTTCCACGTGGGGATTCATCGATGGAAGTTTTGGCTCGCTTACTGACTAGCCCTTTGGACAAGCGCAGCATAGTAAAGTGCAGCTACATATCGCGACATTTACACATATACCAGCTGCGACAACTTCGTCGAGCGCAGCCGCTGTCGTTACAAATGTTTGTTTTGCGAACTGTTACTAGCAATTCTACGAAATACCCAGGAGGTCACCGGCAACACACGAACAAAAGAGAAAAGGATTCCAAGATTTCAAGCTTGTATTGAACCGTAGAGTTACTGTTGACTCTTTCTGGTACAAATATTCCTATAGACATTATAATGTCATGCGTCTACGTCGGTTCGCCTTTTCAGACCGGCGTCTGATGGCTCTGACGTGCTCATACTCTCCGTGAACTTCAGCATAATTTTTGGGAATTGGTACCTACTTTGTGCCCATGTTCAAAAGTCGTATGTTTGCTAATATTATACGTTAGACGGCAAAAGGCCTTCCCGTTCGTATTTCCGGTGAAGCACCTGTCCTCATCATTGTGCCTGCAAGGGTGATTCGCGAGGATGGAAAAATGATCGCTTAATTACACGTGTTTCTACGTCCTTTGTCCACCTAACACCCTTCACAAAATCACTCATCGGCTTTAGAGCTATTTAAATGGGACAAAAGTCATGTCCATAAATCAATTCGGTACCATCTCTATATGCTGTCCCTCAATTTGTTTTGTAAATCAGACGTCGAATACGCCCATCGCTGCTTATGCTCCTGAAAGTAGAGTTTGCATTAGATGGTTTGTTTAATAACGAGACATGTTTAATAACGCTGATCAAGAACTAGCAATATGCAATATATATACCCCGCACCTCCACCACTTTGAAAGACGGAAGACGACCAGGACAGGCAGCACTGGCAGACCCGTTTATTCCACCGGCACGGCCGAGGCTCAAACACGAAGAAGAAGAGAAACAGGGATGATGATGGCTTTATGCAAATGAGAACGATGAAGTACGTGAAATGTGCTTACAATATATATATATATATATATATATATATATATATATATATATATATATATATATATATATATATATATATATACGCGGTATAAAGGATACCTACACGTATACACGGATGGGGCCCAGTTTAACACACTAAAGTTCAGCATTTGTTACGTTGTGCCACATTTCATGGAACGCGAATAATTTAAGTTATATCGTACAACATCGCCAACAATGTCTGAACTTGTCGCTATTCTATGTACCTTAAAATTTATAACTTGGTGGGTAGTTTTCAGCGGCACTCCCAGGCAGCACTAGCACCACTTTTCAACAAGAAAATGAAAACAAACAATGCTATTATCATTTATGAGACTCAAAAGGCTCACACCGGCAAATAAATCGCAACACGACATAGTATTTCAATGAATACCGAGACAGTGTAATATTCCCGGTAACACAGAATTCGATGCATGAGCACCACAAGCGCATCGCATTGTCGATGTGGTTTTCCTCCCAATTGCAGGAAGTGAACTGCACTGCTTTCTTAAAGCAGCATCATTGAAAATATGTTGAAAGACGTGGTTCACAATCACAATTCCAAGAGTTCACATTTCTTTCATACTGATCCGCTTTATGAATTCAACATTCTATTACCTTTAGATAGCAACCTTTTTTCGTCGATTACGGCACACAACACTTATTTTTGCACAGAATTGGCCGCGCTGAAATTCCTCACTGTGAATGTGTCTTTGTTGAAGAAGGCACTTATCACTTTCTTCTAGAATTCCGGCATTATGGCACACCAAAACGCCGACAGGCATTAGGCCGTAGACCACTCAATTTGAATAAATTATTGGTGTCGTGGCCAAACAGCCATGCAAAAGTGCGCATTAATAGCATGAAAATATTTTTCTTCAAGACAGTAGCATTTTGGGCGTTTATAACGCATGTAAAAACTTGTCATTTATAAGAGCCTTCTTCATTTTTACTGTCACTGCGTATCAATCAATCAATCAATCAATCATATTTATTTTATTTGAAAAGGAGGAGTACAGGACTAAAAGCTAAAACAGCTTGACGGAAATATTGCTATGTGATATTACCACGGTTCGCATTGTTGTTTTAGAGTTTCTTTCAAATGACACTGTCTTATGTAATATTGTTGTTCGCATTAGGCATTTAAGAGTGTCTTTAATGTCGTAGTGTTAGTTTGACTTGTATGTGATAACGCACCTTTGTTGTAAATGGATCTTGTACATACCGGGTGTTAAAAATTAAGCTTTACGGAATTTTTAAAAATCGCCTGTGGCAGGTGGCATAATTCTTATCGTTGAGCTGGGTTATTCGAAGAGGCGCACATTAGTAGCACGAGAAATCGAAACACACATTCAGCTAATTAACAAAAACTTGCTAATGAACTTCTTAGTTAATTACTTTACGACACACATTGCAATTTACGAATTGTAGCCGGTGAGTTTGCAAGACGCATCCACTGGAAATGAATTTCCAGGATGACGCCAGTTTCGAGATATTATTTCCCAAAGTGTGGGACGAAATACGTGGGCGTTCCAATTACTTTTGTGATTCAATGTATAAAAGAGCATTTTGGTAAAAAGGTAAATGAAACAACAGTGCATTTTTACGGCGAGTTTGATGGCGCATATTTCCAAACTGGTGTCCATTCTATAAATTCATTCCAAGGAGATATATGTGTTTCGATTTCTCGGGCTACTAATGTCCGCCTCATCGAGTAACCCAGCTTAATGATAAGAATTGTGCTACCTGCCACAGGCGATTTCTAAATACTCCGTAGAATTTAAAAATTAGCCCCCTGTATACTGTAACTGCATGTTGCATGTACCCCATATTCAAGAGCGAAGGATTAGCCGGCGCCCTACTTGTGCGCCAACATCTCATGTCATGTCAATATACAAAATGTCTTGCAGGTAATATCCAACATTGATAAAAACAAACAATACTATTTTCAGAAATGTCTCGGCAATGATAATTACACAGTTTGTTGGCTTTGTGACGCAGATAAATATGGTTCTCCCTGAAATTTCACAAATGTCCATGCGTCCATCACGCTGGCGTTCGACCTCTGTAGTCTATTCTTGGAACCTGCTGCCTATGCAAGAACACTTGGCTTGAATGCCGATAAAAATGGTACTAAAATAATATGCGGCCATATGCCACATAATCACCATTGCGATTGTGAACTAAGAAGTCTGAACAACAGCATGATGCTTGCAACACGCTGCAGTTCATAGACAACAACCTTCGAGTGGAATTCTTTTTCTGACTTTTTCCATTACTTTTGTCGTTCAGATGCACATGCTATAAAATTTTCCCCGGGATTGAAAAAGTTCGGGCCACAAAGAGCTAAAGGCCTACTGCAACAAATTTTTACTTTTGCTAGATTGGTTATAGATGATAAGTACGTACTACAGAATTATTCTTGGCAAAGCTAAAAGACACGTTCTTTGTCTCATTTTTTTTATTATCATTTAACCCCACAAAGGCGAAGCGGCATTCTACATAAAAAAAAATGAGAAGAACGTGATAACTTTTATCTCTGGCGACGAAGAGTACAATCGTACGAAAACAAGCAATGAAAGGTTATGAGTTAACATTTAAGTTAACATTTAAGTGCAGTAATTAACTAACAAGCAATTGGTTTGCTAAGCTATCTACAACTAAAACTTTGATCCAGCGTGTCGGCAACACTACTATGGGCTTTGCGTTAAGTTTCCCGTGTTTAAGTCAGGCATTATAGAGTATCACGCTCATCGTGCGAAAAAATACATTCGTTGGACTTTGTAGGGTTAATAGCGCTTAAATAGACGATGGCTGCACGTGGTCAACGGACGTGAATTTCGGAAGTCATGTATAGGAGCCGCGCTGGCTCTCAACGTTCTGGGCCGTGCGTCATTTGCGGCAAATAGCCAATATCGGTTTTCCATTTTCCGGTTTCGTTATCAAGCAAGATTTTCGGGATGCACACACTCGTATTTGAAACTTAAAATTTTGCACAGATGCTCTATCTGATACATAGGCTTTATACGCAATCCAAAATTTTGGTGCGCTTGACCTTGAAATCGCAGCGCCCGCTGTTACAAAGACCTGAATACTGCAGATCGCATGCTATGTGTCATGCACGTTAAGTTTGCTATATGAATATATCTGTTGCACTACGTGTTATGTAGCTACGTGTAGTTGACCCACCATGGTGGCTTAGGGGATGTGGCGTTGGGCTGCTAAACACGAGGTCGCGGGATCAAAGCCCGCCTGCGGCGAGCCGCGGCCGCATTTCGATGGGGGCGAAATGCAAAAAACGCCCATGTACCATGCACCCACCCCAGGTAATCAAAATTAATCCGGAGTGCCCCACTACGGCTCGCCTCAGAACCAAATGGCGGTTTTGGCACGTAAAACCCCAGAACTTAGTTATATGTATACAGTCACGTAGTTCCACTTGTCTGTACAGTTGCGAACTGTGCATGTTTTCGAACTCTTTTCGGTAATTTTACTTGTGTTTACCGTACTTTTCAGTGTTAATTGCTTTCCGAATCTTTCTTGCGTGTGCTCCTTTTAATTTCTGCCTAAATAAACAGACGTGTGAGTTTGTGCCCATGTGCAATTCGCCGACCGCTTCGCGTCTTATTGCAAACCGCCGTGAAACTTGCTATTGTGGTCTTTAAATCCGAGGTCTTTAAATTGCGAGGTCTTTAAAACCCAGGCACAAATGTTCATGACTGCTGCCCATTCTGCATACTTTGTTCGGTGCTGCTTGCAGCCACATAATTCGCGAAACGCCTCCCGGACGAATTCCGCTAGATACACGGTGGTGAAAATACTGCAACGTTCACTAACTACAACCGCGCTCCCGTGCTCTCTGCGGCGCTTGCGAGATTGCTTGTATTCTCTCTCTCTCTCTCTCTCTCTCTCTTCTTTTTAAAATAATTAATTTGCGTCTGCGAATGACAAAATACCGCTACAGCAGCCTCATGCGTCTTGCTCTTTTTGAGCGACTTCGGGTCATCGTTCTTCGAACTGAGTTGGCATTTGCAGCACCTCTAATGTCGGCAGTGTGCAGTGTCTTAGTGTCTTAGAACGGCAATCGTGTATTGGTGCGTTCAAATACTTACTATTCGCCCGGCCATATGAACTGCACCAATCTGTTCCGTCTTCTTTGAGATTGTGCCACTCACTCGTATCGGTAGCTGATGGCGACGTGCTTTATTCCGCGGCGAGTCCAGCGTTCTCTTTTCTCTTGATTTGCCTGTAGTGGCTCTACATTTGTTATGGTAATAAAGCGCGCTGGGACTGTACGTTCACCTGTTGAAGATATATCGCACTCTCTAACTGTGCATGAAGTATGGCATGCTACGATAGATTTATGTGATAAGTTTTACAACCTCCGATGTTTTTTTTTTTTCTCTGTCATTGGTCATGTTGTTTTTCTTTCATCATTCACATTTGTGGGTCGCTGAGATTTAATTTTTGTTTGTGGGATGGCGCGGCTTCGTCGCCTCCCTGAGAGGGGGCAACGGAGCTTTTCAGGACCTTCATTAAAGTTCTTTGTCTGTCTGTCTCTCTGGGATGGCCAGGCCATTCAGTGCCCTTTTCTCTCTCTCTCTCTCTCTCTCTCTCTCTCTCTCTAAGGCTCAAATTATTTAACAAACAAGAAAAACCGTTATAGTGATGCATAATGCTTGGAACGACGATACATTTGTGGTGCTCATTTTCTGGATGAATGGTCTCGAGAATTATTATTATTTGATTTGAAAACACATCCACAGGAAAGGGAAAGCGTGGAGCAAGGCTGGCAACTGCCACCCGAAGGGGCACGACGCCTGCCTACTCTTCAGAAAGGAGGAATTTGCCCCCTTTCTCAGGAAATCCTCAGGCACCTACCTGCCTGAGGATTTCTGACATTAAACTGCCTCTATAGCGCCGGTTGAATTCAGTTCCACAAGTGCAACATGTGTGCTTAAGTAAATTGGGAAGTCGTCTAGCGTAATTCTTGTTGACTCGCAAAATGGTATACATTCTAGTTTGATGTCCGCTTCCGCCTCGTCCCAAATTCCGTTGTCTGCTTCAGGCGATATAAGTTTCTGTTCGGTCCGAAAGTAACGCTTGATGTACTATCATCCTACATTCAAACGCGGACAAATCGAAAACGACTAGAATGTATTGTTGCGTTTCCAGGATCGACAGCATTTGTAATAGTAGTGGCCTAATTCTACGGAGTGATTGCATGTCGCACTCCCATACAACTATACACGCAGCAAGATTCCTGTTCTTTTATTTATTTCTCTTTCTTTTTTTTCTTCGCGTTTTAATTTACGCCGATAGTACATTAAGCGTTACTTACAGGCTAGACGGAATAGGATACATATATATTTAGGCCATCCCGTCTTAAGCGCTTTCTGTGAGCTGAAACACGTCGCTGTCTGCGCATTCTATGTCAGCGAAGCTACTGGCAAATACCTTACGCTGTACTTTACACTTGTCTTATATTTAACTCCTTTTTAGAACACGTCCGCAATGGCGATAGCTGAAAAACTAAAAGGGTAAGCTGCTCCTGCAGTCAAGATGATATCTTTTTACCTCACTCGAGCCAAGAGAGCGCGAACAAAGCACTACACATCCTTCTGGTAACAGATTAAAACAGTTAGAGACAGTATAAAATCCCGCAGCTGAATGCCTTACTATGTCAGCGTTTCTACAACTAATCTTTCCAGCTACTGCACTGTCTAAATTGCAAGGAAGGGCAGTTAGGTTCCACTATGTGAAAAAAAAAAGAAAAGGCGCCCAGTTAGCAGTTTTAAGCACAGATATCCAAAGGGCCATTTAACCTCGTCTTGCCGTTAATGTAGTCGCACGGATAGCGTAACCGTCGTATCGGCTCTACTGCCAAATAATTGTTTCCTTTAAGAGTAGATCATATGCTGAGCTTCCGGGTGGTCAATCGAGGAGATCATTAGTGATGCCCCCCTTATTTCCACCACAATGAAACGAAACCAGATTGCCGGGTCACTTTCTGTCCTGTCTGCTGCCGCCAGTGTACACACTGCTGCACTTACACGCAAGCAGGTGTTCCCGTTATTGTCCATTATTGAAGCAGTGTTTGTCCCAATTACTGGGTGCCTTCCGCGTGTATTCAGAGCGAGCTCCTTTGCTCACTGTTTGCGCAGGTGTTTCCGGTTACGATGTCCATGATGGCGAGTTTCCTGTCGGCGATCGCTATACTGGGTGTGCCTTCGGAAAGTTTCATTCATGGCTCCCAGTACATGGTCAACTTCATCGGTGTCATTGTCGGCATTATTTTGGCAGCCCACGTGTTTCTGCCAGTGTATTACGAGATGGACATGATCAGTGTGAATCAGGTGAGGCCAATGTTGCTCGGCTGCTGCCCGTAGAGGGTATAGTGACAACGATGAAAATATTGAAGAAAATTTTCACCCATGTTTGTAGAAGATATAAACTATTCCGAACCTGCTTTTCGTTTCCTGAAAACAAGTTAAGCAACTACACCATCTGTAGTATTATAACGCATGTGTCAGTGATATTTTGATACCATATACTATAGAAACAACATGCTTCGGCTTTCTTTTTCTTTTACTTTAATCGTACACAGTAATAATTTCTACACACTCAAATATGTAGAAAGGCATACAAGGCCATGAGGAACAAACAACCTTGATGGTCAAATTTTTTTTACTGTGATACAACAAATGCTTGCATGTGATTAGTTAGATTTGTGAGGTTAAGTATAGTATAAAGATAGTTCATGTGGCTATTTCTGTTATTTCCACCGTTTCAGAGGGCTATTCTTGTTATTTTCATGTTCGTTTATTTTTGCTTTTGTTTTTTGGTGGTATAAATACTCTTTCTTTTGTACTCTGACTTTGTTTTGCACTGCTCATTTCTGTATCTTGCGTGCTGTTTTGCGGTACCTGCCTCGTACCGCCTGCCTGGAACGCCGTCAGGTTGTTTCTACAGCTCTTAGTTCATGTAGCCAGCCAGAAGTGTCAGGCAAACGAAGCGCCTTGGAAGTCAATTGACTGTCAACATCTGAAAGCCGTGCATAAATCCATCCTTATCAGCACTAAGGCCGATACAGTTTCGAAAAGCGCGAATTCTTCGAACACGAGTTTTTCTACTCCGAGTAAGCTACTTCGCATTTCGTATATTTATGACGTTCCTTGACGGTTCAAATTATGGCACCACTATAACAAAGACATTATTACGGACGCAACGCCATGCAATCGTTGATCTCAAACTCAATTCGTTCATTCGCCCCTAGAAGTGAATACACTGTGCAGCCGCTTCCGCTAATAGGTGATTAACAGGAGCTTTTTAAACGATGAGCTCATAAGCTAGTCAGAAGTAAGGAGAACATTAAAGCTTCTGTCCCTCTTAAGTGATCGTGCGGTTGTAGTTAGTCTGTCCCCACCTTTTGCAACGAGAAAACAATCCGCTTGACGAGCTGCACGAATTCAAAATACAAATATATACATTTTTTTAGCTTAAGCTTCGTGGTGATTTACTCATAAGGAACAAATTACTATTGTTCGTAATAAATATTGTGATTTTAGGGAGCCTTCGTGTTTGAATCCTAAAACTGAATTCGCCGTGCACTGTATGAAGTGCTTACACTATTCGACATTTCTTTTTCTTCGCTTGCTCTTTCTCATGCAGTACCTGGAGAGGAGGTTCCACTCTGTGCTCATTCGAAAGCTTACGTCCGCCATGACTACATTCCAAATGGTAATTTCTACTTAACATTTGAATATTTATTTGTGCAAAATTCACCATTTACTTCTTTTTATATATTTCAGTGTTTCTACATGGGAGTGGTACTCTACGCTCCCTCACTTGCACTCGGGTCAGGTGAGTGCATTCTCTTTGATTGGCACTTCGTATTGACAACATTCGCATCAATTATATCACACGTCAAAAGCACAATAAAGCAGCCTTAGTGCAGTGGATCGAACGCCTTTTGATTGATTGATTGATTGATTGATTGATTGATTGATTGATTGATTGATTGATTGATTGATTGATTGATTGATATCAGTATCTTTTCATCCATAAGTAGAGTTGCATAGACTTGTAGAGAGAAACTGCACGGTTGGGAAGGAACGCAGGCATTCAAATAACCCATCCTTTTTCTCCTCGACACTCCCCCTTTCGAGCATTAGGACGCCAGAACATATTTTCTTCCTGCGAGCCTGGCATTTGCAGTGAAAAACGTACGCTCTCGCATTGGTTCAACTGCATTGTAACGAAGCTTGCCAGAATACCGTCGATGATCAGGATACATGAAGAGTGGCTGAAGTGAGCGTGGCTCTCCTGGCATGAAGTGTAATTCTTCATATGGTGCTTGACATTTTTGCCGCTGAACTTGAAGTTTCAGTCACTTTGCTTGTTCTAAGTGTGTCATATCTGTTGTATCACAAAAAAAATTAAATTTGCGTAGCTTGCACTGGAGGCGCAATGCTGAAGCGACAGAGGAGCTGATGGGCACCTAGCTAGTCCTGGCTTTTGTTATTTTGCCAAGTTTTGCAAAGTTTTCACGTCTTTTTTTTTTTCTAAGTTATGTGCAGCTTTGAGATTTTAACCGTATTACCAAGTTCATAGCCGATGTAAAGTGTTTTGCGGAGTTGCCATGTCTGTGCACTGTATAAGCAAATGCTATTTGGTTACCAATCAATTTTCGAAATGTATTGATTCGGTATCGATTGGCCTACACTATGCATTGCCATGCTCATCCGGGGCACTACCAAGCAGTCTTTCCGAAATTTATTAATTATTGATCAATTATCGATTACCTATTGGTTTGGTATTATTTGGTTATCAATTAGCGATTGTTTAATTATGATTGGCACAATTATCACTAGCTTACCTAGGCTTACAAATGAACCAAACTCTGCATAACTACGCTTCAACTGCATTAAGCTAAGTTTAGCGGAATTCGCCTTGCTTACCGGGGCGTATCGGCCCCGGGTAAGCTTGAATTATGATTGACACGTGTTATGCACCGCTGTTAAATACTATAGGTCTCTGTTGATCCTCGGGTGAACGAGCGATTGCGCTTGACGCGGAAGCCGTAATTTTTCTCTCTTTAAACCTTCTCCACGCAGTGACAGGCCTTCCTGTGTGGCTCTCCATTGTACTGAATGGAGGCGTTTGCGCCTTTTACACGGCAATTGTGAGTACTGACACATTTTATTAAAGTTATCTCTCTCGAGGTGTCCTCTGATAGTTTTTAATGCTGCCACTACTAACAGAAACAAAATCCTAAGAACAATTAGTATTGAAGAGACACTGAAGAGAATTACTATAGAAATAAATCTGAAAGCACGATAAAACGAAGGGCTACTCTTAAACTTTCACTCTGAGG
Organism: Dermacentor silvarum; assembly: GCF_013339745.2. Classification (NCBI taxonomy): domain Eukaryota; kingdom Metazoa; phylum Arthropoda; class Arachnida; order Ixodida; family Ixodidae; genus Dermacentor; species Dermacentor silvarum. Next base: position 148,279,698 of record NC_051159.1, on the reverse strand, counting down.
ACCTACACACTTGACGTGATTCTATGAAATTAACTCTTAAGACTGCATCGCAGAAACGGAGAGAAATCGACACCTCATGGTGGGCAATAATTTTCAACATGCCAACTCAAATCGATGTCAACTTCGGTCGACTTCCCAGCTTGCGCGTGTGCCGCCAATAGGATGGAGCTACGAAACGATAGCTCAGTCGAACCTGCTTTTCGTTTCTTCGCAAGCGAGAGCAAAATTTGCGAGGTCTTGTAGTAAGTGTGCGTGTACTAAGTTGAAGGCGCACAGAAACCAAACTAATGTTAAGTTTATTTCGACTTTTTTAACCCAGTTATAACTAATTTTGCGGACACGCACGATTCACTTCCCGCAGAATTGTCTTTTAGACTCGTAAAACTGAAGTAACTTTCACTCGATTGCGGTGTCGAATACATTCCTTAAGCTTTTATCAACACTGAGCTAGCCTGGCTCACTCGCCGCTGAGCCCATTTTACGGAGATGAGGCAATTCATAATTTTTTTCTTATTCTGTCGTCAATTCACAATTGCAAGGAAATACATTTTAGTAGCAGCATTTAGACAAATTGGAGTTAATTTTTCAATTCCTTAAATCATTTCCCTCTGAGCATCCCTCTCTTGGGCAATGCATGTGACAAGGATGCTTGCACAGCGGTTGAAGCGTTTATAATTGTTTCAAAGGAATATTTAGTTGATTCGTTATGTTATTTTCTATTCCATTAATTCTTGCCGTATTAATATTTAAGTTGTTAATCACCTTCATCTAATTTCATTCGGGCCAATCACCCATAGTGGGTATGAGCCATATAAGCAGAGGGTAAACAAAGAAATTTAGGACAGACCGTTCATCAACGCCTGCTTAGGATACCACCAGTAGACTGCAAGAGCATGTGGTACTAGAAGGACCGAGAATAGAGCGAAATGAGGCCTCACGCCTTTTCCTCGCATATCATCCTATACTCAACTCACGGGCCCGCTATAACACGTTTATAAATAGTGGCAAAAGACGCTCAGGGGAAGCAATTGCGGACCCAGATTGCTCGGCAGAATCCGCCTTTATAGCTGACACATTAACCAACCAGCCAACCAACCAAGCAACGTGAAAGTAAGGATGTTCAATCATCATCATTATCATCATCACCATCATCATCGCTACTGCACTGGTTACGTCCTGTACAACAAAACTTCCTTGAACACCTTTCATTTTTTTAAAGTTCACGTGATAAATATATAGTCCCAGGCTCCCAGCTCTCGCCAGATGCCTGTTTCGAGTCGGTAGATTGGTAATGTAGCTCAGGATATCACAAAGGCATTCCTATTTCGCAGGGGGGCATCAAAGCCGTCGTTTGGACCGATGTGATACAGATGGTGTTGATGCTTACTGGGATCTTCATCGTCACCATCCAGGTAAGGAGACTTCTGTCGAAACAGCCAGACGATAAAAACATATCGAGCTTACAGCTTGTCACGCTGACGTAGAAAAGCTGGCACATAACTTTATTTCCAACGATTTCTAGGGAGTCCTTCGGGCGGGAAACTTAAACTAGACTTCCGACTGTTTTTCGAACGAAAAACGGCCAAGAACACCCGCCGATAAAAGAAATTTCCTAATGAGGTAAAGACTAAACATCAAGAAGGACGATTTATGAGCCGCTTTCTGCCTTTGTTTTATACCGTCTGAGATATTGCGCAAGCTCGGTTGTTCCGGCTGTCTTGCGTTTCGGAAAATAAAATTAAAATAATTGTTTTTAATTGAGCCACGTTCGTTTCGAGCACCGAAGCAAGCTATATGTCTATCAGAAATTTATGGCTTCAAAGTACAGGCATATCTAAAATTGTTATATCCGCGAGAATCAGCAAAACAATATTCTTCTGAGAACCATCATTCTCTCTGCTTGTTTGTTTGTTTTAGAGAGAGCGCACGTGTAATTATCAGCTCTCGCATTACGCACATGTACCAAAAGATCGCTTATCTTATCGAACGCGACTTTTTAGAAAGAAGAGTAAACGACCTCCACAGAACTGTTACATTTATTTAATTTATTGTCCTCCGAACAAGCGCGAGAGATCACTTTATTACCATCAAATCTTTTTTATTAAAAAAAAAGATATAGTCACCTTACGATGGTGCCAGTCGCATCTTTTTGCACAGTAGTGATAAAAAGGGGGTAATATTCCGGGATAGGAAGTAACGTCTAAACTTCAGAAAATCAAACGTGAAGAGAACGAGCAGAAGCCACGCGCGTTCATGAAAATGTCTTACGGGCACAGAGCTTCCAGCATTGATATTCACTTAATTTGATTTCTCTCAGCACTAGCTGGCGCACGAGAGCAATTCATCAACATGACAGTGAATTAACCTCTCCGCCGAACGCGTCTGTGATCTTAGTAATCACTTTTCCTATCACTAGGCTTCTTGTTGCTACCCAATTTGCACAGCGACGGTATCATCGCCAATATTTACGTCAGAGGCCCGCGTCAACTATAGCAATGCAAAAAAATATATATATTCCGAAATGCCGAAGGTTTCATTGAAACGGTTCGACACCTACTATTCCCTGGGTGCAGAAGTGTGTTTTATACTCTTAAAACGTAAGTAACGTTCACTCGATTACGGTGTCAAATACATTCCTTAAGCTTTTATCAACAAAGAGCTGGCTAGTCCGGCTCACTCGCCGCTGTGCCCACTTTGCGGAGAAGATGAAACAACTAATATTTTTAAATTATTATTCTGTCCTCAATTAATAAGTACAAGGAAATACATTTCAGAAGCAACATTTAGACAAAGTGGAATTAATTTTTCAATTCCTGAAATTATTTCCCTCTGAGCATCCTCTCTCGGGCAATGTCACAAGGATGCTTGCTCAGCCGTTGAAGAGTTTATAATTGTTTCAAAGAAATATTTAGTTGATTCGTTATGCTATTTTCTATTCCTTTGATTCTTCGCCAATTATTTAGGTTGCTCATTGCCTTCTTATAATTTCAGCAGCGCCAATCACCCATAGTGGGTTTGCGCGCCATAAAACAGTTTAGGACAGACCATTCATCAACGTCTGCTTACAATGCCACCAGTTGACCGAACAGGTCAAGCACAGGTAGATAAAAAAAAACATTTGTCATGCCGCCGCCCTCCTACTATCGTTGTCGCCCTGCTTCTGTCATCACACACACGCTCGCTTCACACACGAAATTGCTCGCCTGTTGGTAAATACGGCAATGCTTTGCAAAAGCCAAACGGTGCTGGATAGCCAGTTGGCTGTAAAATTGTTCAAATAACATCGATACTCAGAGTGCGTGAGACCTGCATAACTTTTTTTTTCTTGACAAGCTGTCATTGAAAAAAAGTTGCAGTGGCTTAGCTCGGCTATGCCAGGATATACGTAGCGTTAGCAAAGGTTCAGCTGATTATTCTTAGCTTTCCTGGTTGTCTAGATTGTCAAGGATTAGCTTGATTGTCATGCTTACTGCTGCTCCAATGACACACACGCGGTATACGTATTATGTGGCACATGTATATAGCCTTCTTCTGTTCATTCCTCCTACGCTCAACCGCTAATTGCCAGGCAACTACTTCGGGATCCGATGAGTCAAGCTTCTCCGTTCTTCTGCGCTGTTGAGCAGCATTTGCGCTCTCCTTCTCCATGGCTATACCACACTGGCTACGCTGCGCTCCGCAACACCCCAACGACCGCCGCTTCGCGTCGGCGCCTGGCACCGCGGCTTCCACCGCGGCACCGGGGCTCAAACGCGAGCAGTATCCGCTTGTTTACACCACCATAGTTCACCGAGCTCAAAAGCCGTCATGCCACACCACTACTACTGCAACGATTTCCGCCACTAGAACAAACGCTACAATAATAAAGCGTGGCCGGCGTGGCCCAGACACCGCCAGACATTCAACGCGGGCTAAACGATTCGCTCCCTACGCACGTAGGAGCTGCGCTCGACAAGGTCGCTGCGCCCGGTCCTGGAGATAAGAGAACCACGATCAGCAACTAGCAGCCGTCGCGCAGACCAGTGCCTCAAAAGTCCCTAAGCGATTATGTCCCTAGGCACCTAGGAGCTCCACGATTGCCATGACAACACGTGTTAAGCGGAAGTTACGTGACCCGCAGTACCACGCCCCCGCTGTACCTACTAGCAATTGTGAAGTCGCCGCCCGAGCAGCTCGGTTGCACGCAGCGCGAAGTGGTTTCGCGAGAAATGTAAAGAAGAGAGGAGAATCTGCCACGACAAGATGGCGGAGTAACGCCAACTTCCGGCAACACTTGGCTTCACAAAGAGGGACGTCAGGGCCCCTCCTCAGTTTTTTTTTTCCTTCCTCCATGAGCTCAGCTTACTATTGCACTGTCTCCAGACCAGCCAACCTTACTCGGCTAGAAGACAACCGACTAAACACGCCAAAGTCAGTGAATGAAGGCATAGAAAGATTCGCTTTAATGAAGTAAATATGCGCCGTCCAGCGCATATTTGTTGCATTGAGAATATTTATGTACCCTTTGCGGCTTCAGTGCGTAATTCCGAATAGAACAGAGGCGGACACCGGCACATTTGTAGTGGTAGTACAGATGAGGCAACACACAGGCCGATTTGATATATATAAAATTAGTGCTGCCCAATGTGAAAGCTATCCGACAATGCAGCAGCAGCATCAATAAGAAAATTTCGGGAAGGTTCGCCTAGAATGCTTCGCTTTAATTCATGCTAATTCATGGGTAGAAATATGCGCGTTTGACATTTCACGATTCTAGGCAAAGCGTTCCTGACGGCTGCCTTCTGCAGATATTCGCAGCTTGTTTTTCTCTTTTGCGATAGCAATCATACGGAAACTCCAGGCGACCTTTCGCCATCCGCGTCGTCATCCCATCCGCGTCGTCATCCCCGTAGCGTTCAGTATAGAGTTAAGTATATCTATGTTTTATCTTTACCTATGTTGCATATGCAAGGTAGATGTGATACTACTCAAGCAACAAAGTTCCTCACACCAACTTTTATACTATTGAGTAAATTATTCCTCAGAATTTTAAAGATTGCAGCGCGTTAACAAATGCCATGAAAGATTTCATTCACAGCACACGCCTTTTATCTTACATCTTCTCAGGCTATTAAAAAGTACATAACAATATTCATGCTTACAATCTCAAACTGACGCAATTTCTCTGGCACCGCGCTTTACGGGCAGTGCTGTGACGTCTATGCGATGTCATTACAGACCCTACACAGCGTTTTAAAGCATTCAAAGGTGCCTGAAATTTTGGCGCACCCGGTTATAGTTAAACACCGTCCGAAGAGACCATCGCTTAACCTTGCTATCCCGATCAGTGCTTCGCCTTTCGGGCGAAACTGCACATTTTTCGGCAGCCTGACTGATGACATTCTGCAGCATTGCTGGAATATTTATAATTTCGACTGCCATCACACTTAAGCTCAACGGTTTCTTTATGTTCTTTTAGGCAATTAAAAGAAAAAAATTCAGCTATGTTCTCGCCAAGAAGAAACGCCGAAATATAGAAAGCCTTCGCATAACAATCTACCTCGTCGAATGCTAATAATAAAAATAATTATAATCGACCAGATTTTGCATCCCTCCAGTGGAGGCGTAATGGCAAAACTCGTTTAACCCGACCCTTGCCTGAAGTCCAGGTGGTCAACAATTAATCTAAGATCTTCGACTACAGCACCTCTCATAGCCCCTGCGTAACTTTTGGTTGCTACAAGTCAGTCAATTGGGTTTTGTATGTCACGATTACAACGCTGCGAGGGACACCGCTATGTGAACGCTGATATGATACATGAAAGTCGCAATTTCGCCCGAAAGGCGAAGCATCGATTGCGATAGCACATTAGTAGAGAGCTATACGAAGCAAGGATGGTAGTTTAATGGACCGTATAAAGTTGTAATCAAGGAGTACAGGAGGCATACATGAATATCTTGGCAAACATCTACAGGAATTCCACAGCTACCTTGGTTCTCCACAAGAAAAGTGCAACGTTACCTATATCAAGAAAGGGATCAGGCAAGGGGACCCAATCTCTCCAATGCTATTCACTGCATGCTTAGAAGAAGTATTCAAGCTCTTAGCCTGGGAAGGCTTAGGAGTGAGGATCAACGGCGAATATCTCAGCAACCTTCGGTTTGCAGATGACATTGTCCTATTGAGTAACAATGGAGACGAATTACAGCAAATGATTGAGGACCTTAATCGAGAAAGTGTAAGAATTCGGTTGAAGATGATTATGCAGAAGACAAAGATAATGTTCAATAGCCTGGCAAGAGAACAAGAATTCAGGATCGCCAGTCAGCCTCTAGAGTCTGTAAAGGAGTACGTTTACCTAGGTCAATTACTCACAGGGGACCCTGATCACGAGAAAGAAATTTACAGAAGAATAAAATTGGGTTGGAGTGCATACGGCAGGCATTACCAAATCCTGACTGGGAGCTTACCACTGTCGCTGAAAAGAAAAGTGTACAATCATTGCATTCTACCGGTGCTAACACATGGGGCAGAAACTTGGAGGTTAACAAAGAAGCTCGAGAACACGTTAAGGACCGCACAAAGAGCGATGGAACGAAAAATGTTAGGCGTAACGTTAAGAGACAGGAAGAGAGCGATGTGGATCAGAGAAAAAACGGGGATAGCCGATATTCTAGTTGACATTAAGCGCAAGAAATGGAGCTGGGCAGGCCATGTGATGCATAGGATGGATAACCGGAGGACCATTAGGGTTACAGAATGGATACCAAGAGAAGGAAAGCGCAGTCGAGGACGGCAGAAAACTAGGTGGGGTGATGAAGTTGGGAAATTTGCAGGCGCAAGTTGGAATCAGCTAGCGCAAGACAGGGGTAATTGGAGATCGCAGGGAGAGGCCTGCGTCCTGCAGTGGACATAAATATAGGCTGATGATCATGATGATGATAAAGTTGTAAACATTCGCTTACTAACTAAATAGACAAGCACGGTGTCACGCGCGAACAGGCAAACATGACCACATCTCGCTCGATGACCGCGGAAACTCGCTGTGAAAACGCCGGAGTGAGAAAGCGCGCCAGCAGCAGCGGGCAAATTGAAATTCACGCTGTCTCTCGTCTCGCTTCAACGCGAACTAAACGTCGAAAGCACAGCGCATACGAAGCTACCGGCACTCGGCGCATGCACTTCGTGCCCATCGCAGATCGCTTTGAAGATGTGGCCCGCGCGGGCACGCACTTCGCGTACATGTCAGATTGCTTTCAAGATACGGCGCCCGCGCGGTCGTGCAGTGAGCAGCAGCCGACGGAGCAGAACACAACCCCTCCCTCTCTGTCGCCTCGCCCCTGTGCCTCGGCGCGAAAGAAGACCGCGCGCTTCCGGCCTGCATTCCTCCCTCGCGTGCGCTACATTGAGCCCCAATTGCCGGCTCACCCTCGACCGCTTTCACTCGCGCACACAGCGTACGGCGCGCGGCAACGATTTCATCGCCGTTGGACTTTATACGGAACCTCACGGCGACGGCGACGCGGATGGCAGAAATGTGCTTGGAGTGTCCATATACTTAGGATCGCAATAATATGTGAACGCTGTTGCTATGTGGAGGGTCTTGGATGAATTTGGCCACTAATGATATTTGACGTGTACAGGCATTTTCGCATTCTACCCGCCTTGAAATTGCGCTGCCCCGTGCTGGAATCGAGCCATGTATTCAATGGCAAAACGCGTTGAGCGATCAGTTGTGGTTGAGCATACTAGATAAAGTAGACTTGTCGCCACTATTACGTTGGAAACAAGAAGGCTGAAACATTGTTTTGCGTTGTTTTTTTTTTCCTCCAGGGCTTGATTATGACGGGTGGACCTGCTGCAGTTTTTGACACTGTCGACAAACGTGGACTACTGGAGTTTTTTGAGTAGGTATATGCGCATCACGACCAGCATAAAGACATTATACCTAACAATCCTAACAATGCCTAAAAATAATGCTTCTGCAATGCGCGACAAATTTTCTAACATGTTTATTTTTAAAAGAAAAATGTCTTTATTTTTAGTTTTGCAACGTCTTTATTTTTATTTGAAAGAGGCCTGGTTGTTTTCAAGCATAAGAGATCCGTGTGCATGTCCCGCGAGAGAAATTGAAAACTCTCACATCACTGAAAAGGAGTACGCAGGTTGCCTGCGAAGTAACCCAGGAAGCACCCTCGGCAAGTTGCCTTGACTGTATCATAACAATAAAATTTTTCTACGACTTCATTCGAAAGCTTAGAGCACTTTTTCAATAATTCCTATCCGCCGCGGTGGCGACGGTACCCAAATGGCTGCGGAAGGCAAAATTATCGTGTAGTTAGTTTAGATTTAGTTTTAGAGTTAGGTAGACGTTAAAGTATCTCTAAAGCCCTCAACTGAGGCGTCTCTCATAGCCTCAGTGTTGCTGTGGGATATTGAACGTGTGTGTGTGTGTGTGTGTGTGTGTGTGTGTGTGTGTGTGTGTGTGTGTGTGTGTGTGTGTGTGTGTGTGTGTGTGTGTGTGTGTGTGTGTGTGTGTGTGTGTGTGTGTGTGTGTGTGTGTGTGTGTGTGTGTGTGTGTGTGTGCGTGTGCGTGTGCGTGTGCGTGTGCGTGTGCGTGTGCGTGTGCGTGTGCGTGTGCGTGTGCGTGTGCGTGTGCGTGTGCGTGTGCGTGTGCGTGTGCGCGTGCGCGTGCGTGCGTGCGTGCGTGCGTGTGTGTGTGTGTGTGTCTGTGTGTGTGTCTGTGTGTGTGTGTGTGTGTGTGTGTCTGTGTGTGTCTGTGTGTGTGCCTGTGTGTGCGCGCGCGTTGCGAGAGTTAATTTGTAGACAAGTAATCCTCTGGGCAATCTTCTCCTGCATGCTACAGTTTCTATTGCCAAAGAGACAACTGCACACCTTTAGTCGCATCTCATGCTAAGCCACTGACAAATTCTGACAGAGTCATGAGCTCAAAGTATAGCAGTGCGCCTGTTGTGCTCTTGCTACACTCTAAACACACCGACCTTTTGAAAGGTGCACATATGACATTTTTATAGCTACGTAAGCGCTGCCCGTTAACTTAATTACTTAATTAAATAACGGCAGGAGCTGCGCGTGCTTCGATAAATTGGTTGTTTTGCTGGGTCTTAATGTAGCATCAATGTTAAACATTGCAGGGGAAACGTAACATATAGTACCATACTTGATGTTCTACATAATTGTAGCGTGACACCTGGCGGCAGAATTTCGCAGTGTTTGCTTTTGTTCCTTTTACAACAGTTAGGCCTCATATTACTTTATAGGCCGCATTATGTAAAGGGACAGTAAAAGAAAAATAATTTCTGCCGTATTAGTAAGTTAACTTTGAGCAACACCAAAAAACAAAGCTTCTTACAGTTAGAAGCGTCGTAAGCCAGAAAATGCGCAATAGCGGAAGGCTGGTGACGATGCCATCTTGAAGTTCCCGCACTATAGCACGCCGCGATGTAGCGGATTCTCACGGCGTTTTACCTGGGGCAGTAAACGTTTAACCGCTAAGTGTGGGCTGCATTGTATTCTATACGAGCCAAATACTGAACTTAGCAAGTGTCAAGAACTTTTAGTGAGCCACGGCGGGCCAAAACACTAAAAAGCGTTTCGAAAGTACCTCGATAATAAGAAAAATATAGAGTTTCAAAAGAATATTTGATCAGCCTAGCTGATACCGTGTTTTTAGTGCTTACGGTGGTGTATTCAGAGCAAGCGTATATGCTAACCGACTATTCCTCCCTGCTTCCCGATGGCAAGCACGAGCTTCGACTTTCAGAAGACCTTCACCTTCTGGAACGTGGTCATCGGCAGCTCTATCACCTGGAGCATGGGATTCTGCACCAACCAGAGCATGATACAGCGCTTCTGCGCCCTCGGTTCCATTCGCAAGGCACGCACGTGAGTTTATAAGCTCAGAAAAACGGGGGTGTTCGATGACCCCATTTCGTCAGAACACAATGCCACGGGTCGGTATTCCTGCCCTGGTAGTCACCGCGCAGATAACCTCGATCTGGAGAGTAGACTGCATGCCTTTAGGATGATAGTTACTTCGACTGAGCAGGAGCGTATGCGGTTCACTGAATATATTTATCAATCTCCTTTAGCGCTGGTCATCGACGACGAAGGCAGCCCCAATATGGGGACAACGGACACTACAATTTGTGCGCATGAGGTGTCAAAGACTGTATTAGTCAGCTGCTAAGCATGAGTTCGTCCGTATGATCATAGCCTGCTCATTTTTCGGTCGTTGTCGTTTATTCAATACACCGATCAATTGAATAATCAATTTATTAGTATTCTAGTCTAATGTTCAGTCAATATTTTTTTAAAGTGAACTGTAATCATGTGACGATTTCAATTTGGACATCAATTTAGGATTTCAATTTGAGCATCACAATTTAACATGAACAGTAGCGTTTCGTCGCTGCATAAGTTCCAGCACTAACGCTGTTGTAGCACTAACGCTGTTGAAAAGGATCTACTGTCATTGTGATGGTTCTGCAGACACCGGAAGCGGCCGTTTCGCCACAACTTGTAAACCAATCCACCGCTTGAAAAATGTTTTATCATTAAGGCGGCACAAAATTTTCCAGTGCCAAGCGACTCTAGCAGTGGCCGAGTGGCGAAGTGTTATCGTCTGTCATCATTTTTAGTCAGCGATGCGCGCGTGCCGATGCACCTTTCATATCGCAGGCTCGCACTCGCAGGGCGCTGTACATCAACATGCTGGGCGTCGCAGGAATGATGACGCTAGCTGCGTTCTGTGGCTTGGTGCTTTTCACGCTCTACGAGCAGTGCGACCCCGTCAAGGCATCCATTATTAACAAATATGACGAGGCAAGTAAAAAAAGAAAATCTCCAGCCCTTCCACTGTCCAGAAAATGGGGGTAAGCGGAGCTTGTCGTGTGTGTATTTGACCTGTCTGGTGATTTTCTTTCTTTCTTCTCTCTCTCTCTCTCTTTCTCTCTTTCGCTCTTTCTTCCTTTCTCTCTATCTCTTCTTCTTGCTTTCTCTCTCTTTCTTTTTGTCCCTGGTCATTGAGCTTGGACCCTTTCTGCACTACCACCAGGATAGGCCCACTTTTCAGCGTGACACCCCACCACCGCCGACACTTGTGAGCCTATAAAGCTTCGCTTAAAAAACGAGTAAACTGTTTACATCATCTCTTTCAACGGCTACATACGACTTCTAAGAGTCCGGCAGAATTGTTCCGCTTGTATAGTTCAATAATTCCATGTATGTTAGACACGTATTGCCACGGGAACGTTGCGGAGCTCAAACGCAATCCTTATCACTTTTGTGAGAACTGTACAGAGAAAATAAGGGAAGCTTGTGGGAATTAAATCTTAAGCTTAATTTAGCCCCATAAGCTTAAGGGAAGCTTATGGGGTATAAACTTAGAGTTTAACAAAGAAGCTCGAGGACAAGTTAAGGACCGCACATAGAGCGATGGAACGAGACATGTTAGGCCTAACCTTAAAAGACGGAAGAGAGCGATGTGGATCAGAGAGTAAAAGGGGGATAACCGATATTCTAGTTGACATTAAGAAAAAGAAGTGGAGCTGGGCAGGACATGTAATGCGTAGGGTAGATAACCGGTGGACCATTAGAGTTACAGAATGGGGGCCAAGAGAAGGGAAGCGCAGTCGAGGACGGCAGAAAACTAGGTGGAGGAATGAAGTAAGGAAATTTGCAGGCCCAAGTTGGAATCAGCTAGCGCAAGACAGGGATAATTGGAGATCGCAGGGAGAGGCCTTCGTCCTGCAGTGGACATAAATATATGCTGAGGATGATGATGATGACGATGGGAATTAATAGATTGGATGCGGAAACGTTTCAGTAAGCTGTAGAATGTGCAACTGGTCATACTGTTAGTCTTTTGTGAGGTCTTCCTGATGTTAGCAAGTAGAGGTGGAGCTAGGCAAACAGGTTTGCCAAACAACTCATGCAGTGGCTGGCTAAAGACGAACGAGGGTTATAATGACCATCCTCATTTCGACAGCAATGATAGTACGAAATAATGTAGAGAACAGTGTTGCATTTTTTTTTCTTGGCCAACCGTAGTAACCTAGTCCAATAACACAATGAATGCTTTCTGTAACGACAGAAGGTCCCGTCGCCTCAGAGGTTCGGTCGCTGCAGAAATTCCCGTTGTAGCAAAAAATATCTACAGTGCACACCTTACAACCTCTCACCACGATAAAATTGATCTTTTAGTATATAGTATTAACGAGCTCTCTCGTAAATCTGGTACTTCGTGTAAACAGTGGCGTTAACAGCGACACCAACAAATACTAATTAGCTTATCTAAAGCCTTATTGTGTTTGCAGTTGATGCCGTACTTTGTGATGGATACATTGGATTACCTGCCCGGCATATCTGGACTCTTCGTCACAGCCGTCTACAGTGGATCACTCAGGTACGACGGGAGCCTGCTATATTGTTATTTATGCTGATCAAAAACGCAATAACTCAATACGCACCTGCTGCGCTGGAGAAGCGGCGATGGCGAGAATGGTACAAACACTACTAATAACTAGTTCGCAACGTTAGCAAATATTTTAGCAAGCAAGCAATTAATCAAATAAATCAAGGTGACTTCGCATCAGTAATCCGACACCGGCGCCTTGTTTGGCGTGGGATCGGGTATTGCTTCTGTGCTATTGATACCAAATCAAAGCAGGAAAAGTTATGTCCGCGTGTGTCAGTTGTGCTTGAGCTATCTTTATTCGTGGCATATCAGGCTTTGTACTGTTTTTATTACAGCACGATGTCGTCTGGCTACAATGCCTTGGCTGCCATCACGTGGGAGGATTTCTTAAAACCGAAGCTGAAGCTGTCACCGAGAGGTGCCATGTGGACAACGAAAGCAATCGGTATGCCTGGACAAATTGCCATTAGTTAACTTCCTGCTCTGCTACAATCGAACGTCCTTATAACAGAGAATCAATCCATGAGCAAAAAATATGTTTATTATATCTGCTATTTCTTCCCGCACGTCGGATAGGAGCGTATTTTTGAACAGGGCCGTTTAGAACACGATGCACGGGAGAAACGGGCGACTCGAAGTCAGTCCGCTCACTGGGCAGCCCGAGCTCGTGAAAAGGTGCACAGTACCGCTAAAAAAAAATTACACCATCTTCCCGTAGGGGAACCCTGAGTAGTATGCGAAGCAGCCATGGGGTCCGACTCAAGTTCCCATTAGTTTTCAGATCAGCCTGTCGCCGCTGCCATTTCGTGGCAGCGGGTCGAGCCCTCTTCTCCGCGGCGCGGTCCACGGCGCTGATACTGGCGTTGACGCTGGCGCTGTCCGTGGCACTCATCGCGGCGTTGCGGGAGGATAATGAGAGGACGAAGTGAATGATGATGAGTGGGCGAAGCACCGGGGGATCATTCGGGCAAAACGCCGGAAGCATTCTCCGGAAGCCGGAAGTGGAACCGGAAGCGGAACCGGAAGTGGACGCCGCACGGCGGAGGGAGGGAGTGACATAGCCCCGAGCATAAGATGCATCGCATCTAAAAAAACATACAGTGTCATCCCCCCCCCCCCTTCCAACACCCAATGAGCTTCCCTTCGCTCCAAACTGTAAGCTATAGCGCTGTGAGCCGAAGCAGCCTTGTTCCGTACAGCTTTCTACTCTTACTCAAAAGATTTTAGCACATACCCATTATGATGGCACCTCTAGATCAGGAACAGCGACTTTTGTTTCTTGCTCTTTTGTACCTTGTGTTTCACTCAAGCTTTACCTTCATGCGACCATCGCTTCATGCGACTCGGTGTTCACGAAGCACGTCGCTATAGAGTCTTGGTGGCGCAGTCGGTCGGAGTGTCCGTTTTGCGAGTGTGCCAAGTTCCTTTTGATCATTCTTCCGGGGCATGATTAAAGGTATTACCAGTAATCGACTACGTCGGCACGGTAAACGAACTGTAAAGCCCTTGTGAAAGCTATCGCTGAAAAAATGAGCTAACACAGGTCATACGAAATACAGCGAGCACAAGCGCTTGTGGTCGCCATTTTTTCTGTGTCCTGGGTTCGCGTCACTTTCTTTGCTCTTTAGACAATGAAGAACGACGCCGAGTGAACTCTGTTCATGTTAAATCATTTTTGCTTACCTTCATCAATACTATTTTGATTTGCGAGCACGTGTCGTGCCTATCGCTGGCCCCACAGCGTATAACGACCACCTAGCTCAGATATATACATCACTAATAGTGCTGTCGCATATCATTTCCAGCTGGCAAATATTGTTTTGCACCCGGTTTTCTTGCTACCGTTGAGACCAACCAGAACATTTTCTTTTTTTTTTTTTTTTTCAGCTGCCGGATACGGTCTCCTCACGCTGGTCATTGCATTCCTCGCCGGTAGCCTGCCTTCCATCCTCTCGGTGAGACCGCCTTTAGACCGCATTTACGCTATTTAAACAAAATCGCGCTCTTATTTAGCGCTGGAAAGCGTTCAAGCGTTCTTTGTGGCTCTTGAACATTCTTCGGTAAGTCCTCCCAGCAGGGCCAAACCTGTAGGTCTGCACTCGTCCAGCCTCTTTTGTGATCACCGGAAGGAAACCTATGACAGCTGCAACTCGACGCGCCAATAACCGATGATAGCTTCAGTGCTACACCAAGATAGACCGGGCATGCATCGACTCGACTTGACTTCCCCGAGTGGTCGCACAGGCGCCTCTCGACTAAAGCAGGCGATGCGCTTCGATAACGCTGTTCTGACATTGATGAGGAATCGCTCGGGAAACACCCTCACCCCGGTAAATTCGAGTCGACGCTGAGAGTGCGTGGTTACAAGAGAGAGAAAACAAGAAGAGGAAAGGCAGGAACGCCAACCAGATGGGTGTACGGTATGCTTTCCTACGCTCGTGGTAAGGGAAAGGGGGAACAAAGAGAGGAAAAGAGGTATAAAGTGAGCATTGCGCGCATGCAAGACGCGCAGTATAGGACTCCAAACGATCACTGAGGCCGGTGCACACAAAAAAATGCAGTAGCGCACGAACAGCCTTCTGTGCCAGCGACGGATGTGGCCAGGGCCCAAGGTTGGACCTTGGCGATATCTGTGGCTGGCATATATTTCTGGAATACAGGGTTCCCATGCGCAGTTATCTCTCAGTTAACTCGGGGCATTTTCTTTATCGGTCCATCACTTAGAGCTATTCATCCGTTCGTCAAAGAAATGCTAGATCAGCACTGTCATTTTGCACTCCTACACTGCTCTGCCGCTATTGCTATAAATTTAGATCATACCGCGCTTCTATTGCTCTTAATTTAGTCCCGTGCTGTTGGCAAGTTTCTCGAGGACGCAAGTGCACAAAGCTGCACGGGCCTTTATCCCGCGTATCCAAATGTAGTCTACCTTGTAAACTGCTGATCTGCACTACCGAGGTACTGCAACTAAAGAAACCCCGCAGAAAAAGCTATAAAAGAAGAGAATTCCTACATATGCTGCAGGTCTCTGTCGCATTGGTAACGTGAAAGCGTAGCGATAGATCTGGAGACCATTTCCAATGGTTGCAGGATAGCGCTGGTTCGAGGCATGTTTCGGAGTCCGTGGTGCCGTACGTGAAGGCGCCCCTGCTCTCTGAACTGCAAAAACTCCCTCCATCGATTCGATTACGCCGCTCAGGATGTCCTACATAACAAACAGCCAGGATGCCTTCAGGCCGAACGCACGTAAGCAGGGAGCTCCTGATTTCAATCAGATACACAAAAAACGGTTAAAGCTATGTATTAGACGGTATTGGCGTATTTCCAAGATAAGATAACCTCACAATCACAGACGGAGAGCTCGAGCATTCCGTTGTCTATAGGTGCTGTTCCACGCCACACCACGAAGAGCCTCAGGGGTGCCCTGGCCGTTAAACAACACATGTTCTGATAGTCAAGTCACCGCCTCGGTATCTTCGTTTCTCCGTTACACAACTAAAGCGAGACTGCTTTGATAACACAAAGTCCGTGCACTCGATTCCATGGGTTCACGCTAAATATATCCATGGTTGCAACGCACGGTGTGTAGAAAGCATAATCGCTACAATAACCACATTTTTGTTTCAGGCGTTCCCGTTAGGTCGTATAGGTGTTGCTCCAAATATCGCGACAACACGACACCGAGCCCAGAATGGACTGTTATCTAGAAGATACTGACCATTCGGTAGCTCAAGTTCAGAACTAAGTTGTCCTGAGCTAGCGGCTTTAGACAGCGTGCGCAAACGCTGCCGTCATGCGTGTCCAGCGACAGCTGTATATAGAACATACGTTCTTTCAGCAATGGCATCAACGACTCCTTCATGTTCACATACCGTGCTTGCTAATGTTTGTGCTCTGATGCCTTTTTTGTGTCGTTTTATTCAGAAGTGCCTATTTTGAATGGCTCACTAGATACTATGCACTCATTTATTTTATTATGTTAAGTTGCTTTTTGCATTGTAGTTTAATTTATTATTTATTTCACAATAATTTTATAATGCCTGCTTGTTGGCCAACACCTTCAGGTTTTAGGTGTGATTGCTTGGGAACATGGACAACTTCGAGCAATCTGAGCGGTGAAGCTGATGATGTGACCCTTTGCACTGCAGCTTGTTTGAAATAGTATTGTCACGATGGTGTTCATCAGTGCAATGGCACGGCGTTACTGGTTCATCATACTTTCTTTAACAATTAAAACTACCGTCAAATACAATACAGAGAGA
Organism: Dermacentor silvarum; assembly: GCF_013339745.2. Lineage (NCBI taxonomy): Eukaryota > Metazoa > Arthropoda > Arachnida > Ixodida > Ixodidae > Dermacentor > Dermacentor silvarum. Next base: position 148,263,017 of record NC_051159.1, on the reverse strand, counting down.
GAGGGGCAGGAAGGGTTGACCAGAGGTATTTCTGGCTGGCTACTGCTTGACTACCTTACACGGGGGAAGGAATAAATGGATGGAAAGTGAAATAGAAAGGATCACAAATAAAGTAAGACCACCTACACAATGCAGCGGTAGCAATTTGGCTGCAGGCAGCGTTCAGTCTATTATGCATGCGCGTGAACACCGGGAACCTCAGAAACGCAGATATATCCTTCTACGCGGAATTCCTTTGGTACGCGGAATTCCTTTGGGTGTACTAGCCTAGGATATTTGTTCTGATAGTGGACGATTGTACATGCTTTCAAGAACTGCTCACCTCACTTGCTTCTCGACACTACAGCGCGGGAAGATCCAAAAGAAGTGTGTGAATGTCTCGATACAACTGCATGTGTCGCATGTAAAGCTGTCGGCCATTCCACTTAAGGAAGGCATATGAGTTAGTAAATGAGACATCAGTCGATAAATGCGGGATAGCTATATCAAAGGTTATAAGACAGCGAAATTTGCGTTTAACCCTACCTCCGCAGCGATACCAGAGCAGATGGAAATTCTAGACGTTCTGTCACCTGCATCTTAAATGCTGTTACGGTGTTTGCATATATCGACCTGCGCTACTGTGTCAAGGGACGGGCTGATCCCGAGCGATTACTTTTCCTACCTAGGCCACTTTTGTCACAACTGGATCCTTCGGAGGTGCCTCTGGGGCCACATTCTTCGTCGGTCTCCTATTTCCATGGTGCGGAAGCCGGGTGAGCAATTTGGGCATGCACATCTTTGCTGGTGCACTCAGTATCGTTGTGCACAGCAACTTGCTACTTGTAATGAAACTTGAAGCCAGTTATTGTTCAATGAAACTAAAGTGAGATTAATATAGACCCCCTGTAGTGCTACTTTGCTACATCGTGTCTCGTACTCAACACTAACCCGCCTCGGTGGCTCATTGGTAATGGCATTCAGCTGCTGAATACGAGGTCGCGGGTTCGATTCCCCCCGCAAAGGCCTCATTTGGATTAAGGTTAAATATCAAAACGCTCGCGTACTTATATTTACATGCAAATTAGCGAACACAAGGAGGTCAGAATTAATAGAATTAATCCGGAATTCTACATTGCACCTTCTCTCATAGCCCAACTGTTGCACTGGGGCATTAAACACTGTGAAACACTGCGCGGCACCTTGCTAGGCGCATTTCTGTTGTGCATTTGCATTCTCCGAACGACATTCTTTAGCAATTAAATCCGCCTGCGTGAAAGTGTCAGCACAACGCCCACCCCATTTTACTCGACCTATATTTTCGCCTAGGAATTGCCTGACAGCGAAACGATCGAGCTTCCTAGCTGGCAGCGTAGGCACACCTGAACACTTTCGTTACTAGGAAGAGGAAGAGAGTTCCATCACGTTGTTCCTTGGAAAACCCTTGGGTGAGCGTTGAAGTGAGAGGCAGCGCCAAGGTCAATTCGTTCGCTGCTGCTGCCCCGCTTCTTCACTCCATCGTTTTGACAGCGAGTTTCCGCGGTCATCGAGTGAGATGTGTTCATGTTTGCTTGTGCGCGCGTGACACCATGCTTGTTAATTTAGTTAGTAAGCGAATGTTTACAAGTTTATGCGAGCGATAAAACTACTATCCCTACTCCGAATAGCTCTCTACTAATTTGCTATCGCAATCGATGCTTCGCCTTTCGGCCGAAACTGCGACTTTTTTAATGGCGTCAGGAAGCTAAAAGTAGTTGTAGCCGCCTTAACAAAATTATCAACATTAAGGAGACAACGATTCCTTTGAACAGACCTCCACAGTCGTCATGGCAACCTTTGCGCTTTGTCACAAGAACATAAAGGAAAACTGGTTCAATACATGCTAAGAGAGGAAATAACTACCCAATGCGGCAACTGAGAGCGGATACGAAATTAATCAAGAGAGCAGCAAGAAAGCTCTTAAAGCGGCTGCAAACGTTTGTAGCAGCAAACGTGTAATCTGAACGTCGCTTTCTGACGAACGACTTCGGTTACCCATGTCACATGCCTGACAGGTTATGTGTTGTGTCATTGTAAAACGGTGTCGCATCGTCGTCCCAGTGCCGTCACATTTTGGCTAAATTCAGACCTCCTTACTCGCGTCAACAGAGCGAAGAACCGCAAGTTTTCTTCCGACGTGATTTTTTTCCGGGTTACTTCTGCAGGTTGCTTTACTGTCCATAGTCGCGGGCATGGGACTGTCCTTCTGGGTGGCCATCGGAGGCATACTGTATCCTGGAAAACCAGTGGCTGCCCGCACTACACTCGAGGAGTGCACGTTCAACTACACTCTCAGAGTGCCCCCTCAACGGACTTACTACTCCGGGTGAGATCTGCTTACCCCTTGTGATGGTCTGATAGCTTTCATATGTTTCCATTTCATTCATTTGTAGCCTGACAATAATAATGTCCTTGTAATTATCAAAGAGAGAGAGTTGGAAGAAAAGGCAGAGAAGATAACTAGACTTTGTCCAGTTGACTACTCTGCACATAGCAAAGGGCATGATAGAGCGAGAGAGAGAAAAGAAATATCTAAATAGATTACGTGCGCCAAACAAGGTGTAGTGTGTCCGGAGGAGGGTACTAGAATATTGTTACGGTGAGGAAAGCAGACAATGTCGCCGACGGAGAAGACGACGAAGTGGCATTAGCCTCTCTGGAGTCTCAGCTGCTGTGTCTCAGCAGCGTGAAAATACATCGTGTAAATAGTTTTATACCCGTGACATTTTGGTGGAGGTGCGGGGTACACGTCTTCGCCACGGAGCTCCGCAGTGGACGTCTAACCCAACCTGGGAACATGCATCCAGCGGCAGGCACCGCGTCTGCAGCTGCATCGCCTACTACGCACACCCAGAACGTTGCTATACCTCAGCCGCAAGACCCCGGCAAGTTCAACGGCCTTGATGGTATTGACGTAGAAGAATGGTTGAAGATGTATGAGCGCATCAGCAAGATGAGCAGGTGGGATCCGACCATAATGCTGGCCAATGTCGTGTTCTACCTCGACGGAACACCGCGAACGTAGTATTACACACACGAGGAAGAGCTCAACAGCTGGGAGTTGTTTAAGGAGAAGCTGTCCGACGTTTTTGGCAATCCGACCGGTTGACAGCTAGCCGCAAAGCAACAACTCGCCAAGCGTGCCCAAACTGCTACCGAGTCGTATGTCTCCTACATTCAGGACGTCCTCGCCCTCTGTCATAAAATCGACACTTCCATGCCAGAGACAGACAAGGTTGGCCACATTATCAAAGGCATCGCAGACGGCGCATTCAACCTTCTGGTCTTTAGAAACCTATCGACTGTCGACGCCATCATGAAGGAATGCCGCCGTTTCGAGCAGGCGAAGAGTCGCCGCATACATAATCAGTTTACAAGGCTTCCAAATACTGCAGCGACCTTCTTTTTTACCGACCCAACCGACCACGCTAGCTTGCCACCACCAAGTGAAAACGTGACCTGCATTGTGCGCCGCGAACTCGAAGCAGCGTTTCTGTCTCGCCTCAACAGACGTCTCGGACCAACACTGCTAAGACAATATCCAGTCCGTGGTTCCCCAGGAAATCGCTAATATGGGTCTCCCCAGCACCTGCTCCTTGAGTCGTCCTGACACCGTAACTACTCCTATGCCTCGGTCCTATCGCAGTCCATCCTACGGTGCCCGTTATCCGGGGCTTGTGTTACGGTGAGGAAAGCACACAATGTCGCCGACGGAGAAGACGACGAAGTGGCAACAGCGCCTCTGGAGTCTCAGCTGCTGTGTCTCAGCAGCGTGAAAATACATCGTGTAAATAGTTTTGTACCCATGACAATATGTTGGTTTAGGTATTGCAGAAGGGCTCGTGTGGCTTTCTGAGTTTGAGGGGCGATGCTAGGCTCCCAGCTTTAGTAACCAGCTTTGGAAAAAGTTAGATTGTTCAGTCTGCTTCAAACTACACTGGGAAGTCTGACATATGTCGTTCGTCAGACAACGCAGAGTTGCGTCACATCGAAGGTTCAGCGTAGAAAGCACCTAATTAGCGCATAATGTGAGCATAAGCAGAAAGAACAGACATACGCGTAAAGCGAGTTCTCCTCTCCTTCTTCGCTATCCGACATCTTAAATTATAATCTCCGGCAGAGCACTTTTTTAAAACCTTTTCTGTTCATTTTTATTTTGTCCTTCAAACTAGCAGCAGCATATTTGCCTAATTAGCAGATGTACTAACTTCTGCCAGAACTCACGCCAGACTGTTACGCAGCCGGAGATTCTGCCTCTTGCGTGTACCGAATAAGGCAAAGCAACGACGTTCGCAGTGCGTCAATAAAAAAACTCAAGATTTGAGCCGAATTTCCATAATTTTCGGCGCTCTTCTGCTGAAGTATCACATTAGCGAGATTATGGTCACTCGAACTGCTCTCCTACGATCAATGTGTTTATCTCTCTCTCTCTCTCTCTCTCTCTCTCTCTCTTCCCGTTCGCACCGGGATTGTGCGCTCTTGCCCAGTGAGATCGCGCGATGATCCGAATTTTCTTAAAAACAGGGCGCATGTGCGACCCCTCCCCCTCCCCTTCCTCAATTTATAACTGCCTTTTGTGTTTACAGGGGCATTTACGAGTTGTACCATGTGTCCTACATGTGGATTCCCGTCATCAGCTTCCTTACCACTTTCGTCGTAGCGGTCCTTGTTACGCTACTCTGTGGTGAGTGCCTCTGTCCCGCTGCACTCTGGTAGTACGAACGCAAAGACAAATGCCAAGTAATAATGTCGAATAGCAATTGTAGTGACTGCTTGCAGCAGATTTTACTTATAGGCCCTCAAAGATATAAATAATTTAGAAAATCGGCATTTTTTTTAACCAGGAGCCACCTCAACAACTATGTAATACCATGCCAAACACAAATGTATCATAATTACCTTAAGCTGCATATGCTAGTGCATGTAAGGCAGACAAATATCAGTTTCCAGGGCACCTAAAGTAGATCCTTCGTTTAATTCGGTTCTACAGAACGAGGGTCCTCAAGCTATTCGCATACGTACTTAACATCGCTGCATAGTAAATAAATTTGTTATAAGTCACTGTGTCTTCCCACAGGTCTCAAGAACTCAGATGAGGTTGACCCAAGCTTAATAGCACCGTTCATGAGGAATCTGTACCTCTCGACGAAGACGAAAGCGCACAAGGAACAAAAATGTGGTCTTGCGAAGGCGGAGGTATGTATATCCACAATAGCGCATACGCAAAAGTCGAAGATAGTATAAGTAAATACAGGAAATTGATATCTTTGACGCGTTCATTCTCCTCCTGCAACAAAATCTACAGCATATCATGTACTGAAAATTGCGGGAGTTATGAGAAAACGCAACAACTCTTTAATCATGCTTGTTGCGAAATCCCGGATAGCAACATGTTCTAGTAAACTTCAGATCAGGGTACCATCTTATCTGCTGTCAGCAGGCATATTGACTGCTCGACAGGCATGGAGCCACAGCTGAGGGCACCGCCTTCTTTTAACAGCGAAGCTGTTCTAGCTAACCGTAAAAAGTGCCACCTGCTGCCGCAAAACCTCGTCCAGCTATGACGTCACTGCGTTGCCTAGCAACCACTTCGCTGAGCGGCGTGTGCCTCGCCTCCTCTCCGTGCCGTGCACATGTTGTCTTGACATGAGACGTTAGGAGAGGGAAGGAGAGCATGCGCGCGGCGCGCGCAATGCTCGGGAAAGGGAAAGAGAAAATGAGAGCGAAATATAGAAATTGTAGCAGCACCAACGAGGCAACGCGCAGAGCTGCTGCCGACGCCGCCGGCGCTGCCTAGCCGCGCATGCGCCGAAGCAGTAGCGATGACGTCACCTCGCGTTGCCTAGTAACCGCCGGCGCAGGTGCGCGCTCGCTTCGCTCGACACAGACACGACTCCGCCGAGCACCTCCCCCCCCCCCCCGCCAGCTGTGCGCTACTGTGCATGCGCCGTGACGTCATCCCGGCGTGTCGTCTGCTGCGCGCCGCCCGTACACTGTGCATAGCTTTCGCCCAGTATGCATGCGCTTGGCCTCGGAGCTTGCCATAAAAGAGGCTGCGCTTAGTCGTGTCAACTTTCGCTAGATATCTAGCGGCTAGCCTCCAACGCGTTCGGCGTCGGCAAGCAACAGCGTTCTTGGCACTGTTCCAACCTTGGTTAGCCTGCCTGCGTTTGTGGCATGCCAGGAACGCTGTAGCTCGTAGGCGCCGACGCGTCCAGCGCTAATCACGTGAAATGTCGCGAAAGGTAAGGTACCTCCGAAAATGATCACTCGCGAATACTTTCCCTACATGCGTAGTTCAGTTAAACCAAGTTAAGACCTAGCAGCAATCAAATTAATACCTAGCAGTAGCAGCCAGTAAGACTTGAGGGTCGACAGTTTCGCTGTGCCTAAGTTTTACATACATACATACATACATACATACACATACATACATACATACATACATACATACATACATACATACATACATACATACATACATACATAGCTTGGGGGGGATACATACATACATACATACAAAATGAATATCATACGATACCTCCCCATACGCGACGCTCTTCGCGACAGGTCTCCCATATGGTCCAGCGGGCACTGCATCGCGTCAATCGTGATGGAGTCCAGGGCTAAAAGCCACTCACACAATTCTTGGATTTGTCATAATATGATTATCTCTCTCTCTCTCTCTCTCTAATAGTTAATGAACCCAGCATCATTACGTTTTGGAATACAACGACCATGGACATGTCATCACCTATCATAAGTACACATCTGCACTTAAAGAGTGTGAGATACATGCATGCCCCCAACACATACATACATACATACATACATACATACATACATACATACATACATACATACATACATACATACATACATACATACATACATACATACATACATACATACATACATACATACATACATACATACATACATACATACATACATACATACATACATACATACATACATGCATACATACATACATACATACATACATACATACATACATACATACATACATACATACATACATACATACATACATACATACATACATACATACATACATACATACATACATACATACATACATACATACATACATACATACATACATACATACATACATACATACATACATACATACATACATACATGCATACATACATGCATACATACATACATGCATACATACATAATACATACATACATGCATACATACATACATACATGCATACATACATGCATACATACATACATGCATACATACATACATAATCGCTCTACCACATGCGATTCACAGAAGCGAGAATTTTGCATTGTCGCTTACTTTATTACTTATGCATATAGAATTTCATAATTCTGAATTTAATAATGTGTGCCGAAAAGTCCTCAAACGCTACCTTTCTCCCTTTGGATTTCCAGAAACCGCAGAAACTCCGCGAGAGCGTCGGCATTTCGAACGGCCACGTGAACTACGCCATGACCAATGACGATGGCACACAACACACCGCCATGTAGGAATCCAAGGATACCTATTATACGGCGGCAAATTATTTCCGTCGTTTGTGTACTCCAAATTGTGGGCCTTGAATTGAAAATGTATAGGGATCTTGAAATGGCTCCGCAAGTCCTGCAGCGGAGATTGTACAAACTATAGAGATGTCATTCAAGGCTGTCGTTTTCTAGACGCCAACCAAATGCGATGGGGCATGTGCCATCGGAATGCGCGGATAATGGAAGAGGACCAACAGGAATGTCGTCACTTGCTACGAACTAGATTCACGCAAGTGATTCGATTACGCTTCCTCGCGTCGCCTCCGGCAGACCTATAGAGATGTCGCGTTTGAAGCCCTACTATTTACCTCACTTTATTTCGCAACGTAATAATTTTGCAACGTAAGTATTGTAAGGTTTCTGTTGTGTGATTTCTTGTTTTCTAAGTGATAGTTTTACTTCTTGCTTTTAAACGTGCATCATCAACCTCAAACTGTTTCGTGCTCCATCTTTGAGACATGCAGCTTACCTTCTGCCATAGGAGTAGCACTTGGTGCGTGCGCTAGAAGATTGCTGTCACGCTGAGCAACAAGTCGGCCAACATAGTCCACAGATAACACGTTGTACGCGGTCCTTTTGTACACAAGATATAGTAAATATACGTGTTTTCGTTGTGTATGACAACAATGGTTAGTGCTTCAATGCACCGCGGCAGTACTAGTTCCGCGTGATAGTGCCCTAATGAGTGTTGTTAGAAACTGGTCGGCATTTTAAAACACCTGCGATATGTGACCCGCTACTCCTTTAACGCGAGAGAATGTGAGCCTCAACTGCTCGTCTCTAGCAAGTGAAAAAAAAAAAATGATAAATATGTGTGAAGCCTGGTTGAGTGACATTCGAACAGGGTAGCGTTCAAAACAGCAAGGGACATCACGAGGACGCTGAAGCTTCATTTAGTTTGTTTTTGTGCCGTGTATGTTTGTTTGATGCATTCGTCATATGGAGTGGTTGCACTAACAACCAACCTGCCCTTGATATTCATTTGCTTCGCCCGTGACTTTAAAACATAGCACGAGAAAAACACTTCCAAGAAGTCCCCCTCCTCTCCTCTGAAGATTGATCTTCCTATATTCTCTTCAGTTTTCCGTCTGGTGCAAACTTTACCTCCGGCCTTCTATGAAATGGAAGGGCGTTGTCATTTGTTATTTTCTCACCACTCTCTTTAGACCAGAGTGCAACTATCCTACCATCAGAACAGAAGGCGAACGCAGTGACACCTCTGAACACTGAAACAGTTTGCCTGTACGCGTATGCCGTGATTTTTTCGCATTGATATCAGATCGCTCAAATTCATAAGAACCTTTTCAAACACTCTCTTCGAACCGCCTCTCATGCGGCTTTCGTGTATGCTTGCTTTATTACCCACGTAATATCTTCTGATGTATTGCGTGGTTATGAACTGCGTTGAAGCAAAGGTCATAAAGTTAAAGAAGTCAGGGGTCAGCGGTTATGGTCATGTCGCATAGAAAACAGGATACACGCGGCAATGTGCGGATCACTGGGACCTCACGCAGTTACGTTTTTTTTTATGTTTCTCATTTTCTTTTATCGGGAAACGCTGGCGCTCAATGCTATGCACGAAGGCGCGCTTTCTGGTAGAAACACGGCCTCTTGCGTGAGTCGATCTTCTGTTATTGTTTCGCACTTTTAGTATTTCAGTTTGAGACGACTTAACATAAAAGGCATGTGCTGTCAGTGTTTCGTTCCATGACATTTGTTTGGGGGCTGTCATTCTCAAAATTCCGAGGAATAACTTTGTAAAGAATGTAAGACAAATTGTGAGCAGCTTTCGTGTTAAAAGTATTTAGTGTCTACGGAGGGCCTGCGTTGTGGTTCGGAATGTTTTTTCGCCAAACGACGGTCGGCGCCAACACCGGAGTTCTTGCGACACGGGGCCTTTAACGCTATCGCGTTCATAATCGTAATTTGCAGGTGCACACAACAACTTTAACTGGAGGTTACCGCTGCCTTACCAAATGTCAGGTGCGAGTTCTCAGCTTTTTCACTGCTGCCACGACATTTGAAGATTCGATAGTACTAATGACTTGCGTTTGGCTAGAGAGACCGTGCAGTTGTAGGAGTTAGATGTGGTTCTGGTTTGTGTAACTTTCACTTAACAAGCCCACTCGTGTTTTGTTACGATCACGATCAACAGCCGAACTAGCGCTATGTCACCGAGTTTCAGAGGGCATTCTGCACTTGCTTCCGACACAAAGTAGGAAGACTGCGAGCACATGCCCAAATGCGTTTCAAGCAGCGAAATTCCAAAACAGTTTGCGACACACAACTCAGTTACATGAGATTCGATGACTCCTTTGAAGCCATTAGCAAATCTGCCTGTACATGAGTAAAGCGTCATCACAGATGCTGCGCTAAAGCTTGTTATGCAACAAACAACGCTAATTAATTCGTCCGTTCACATTTGTTACGCTAACCTTTGTTTTAGTCAAACGCGGCGGTGCATTTACTTATCGAAAGTCGAGACGTTCCGTAATGTGTTCTTGTAGCTTGCAGTTTTTAATTACTTACTGTCACTCACACATCCGCATTTCCAGACATCATCACATCATTTGGGAAAGTTGGTGTAGTGTAGGACTAGGGGTATCGATGCAGCTGCGGTTCAGGCATTGTGCCTTCGCCGCAAGACCTTTACTGAGTGCTTTAAGAGCGAGTTTCCATTACCTAGAACACGCATGTACTTAACATAGCTAACAAAGATTTTCGGGATAGCCTGTAAGACACCGCCATCCGAATGGAAGCCTCGAAGCTTTTACACAATATCTCAATAATTGCCCTTCAACTAGCTCGTTTGGTCAAAACATTTCATAGTTCGCAAAGACTAAACTGCTAAACCATGTAGCCACTTCACTTGTACGAAATTGTTCGCTACTTTTAATGTCCCCAATTACGGTTTACATGTTTGACGTGCCAGAATACAAACTTGTCCTTACACCTCATTCAATCAACAGAAATAAACAAACGTAAAGCAACTACACCCATGTTGGCGAAAAATATTGGCGTTTGTTTGATTTCGTTACGTTGTTTCCTGTACAGTCAACATATACGTGTGTATTCATTTCACCGATTTTGTTCAGTCTAGATGGATATTAAGGTTTATTCATATTTAAGCTGTAAGTTCATCTGCTAAGTTAGTTCAAGTTGTCACAAACCATGCTTTGTTCATTATTCTACTCAATGTCTTACAATATGATCTGCCAAGCATAAGCATTACTGATAAAACAATTATACTATATTTACACCCGCTCTGAAATGCTGCAATGAATTGCAATTACAAGCACTCTCAAGTGATCTCTTGCATACCAAAGCGAGTGTTTTGGATTGAAACAGGCTACAACTACAGATGTATAGCACCTAATGCATTTGGTATGCAAATTAATACGTCAACAATTTTTATTCTGTTGAATTATACCTGTTTATTGTTTAACTGTTTTAGTGAATATAAGTATTGTTTATAGTAAAATTTTGAAGTGTTTTAAACATCCACCACCTAACCCTGCTATCGTCTGTATTTTTTTTGTTGCTGTTGTTGGAAAGTGGTGAGCTTCTGCCGGTTGTTCATTCGGACTATGCCGTAAATCGAGCCTTCCATCTATGTGCGAATAGTCCTTGTGTATATATGTATAGTTTATATTTACACTGAAAAATAAAGACGGTGCGGTTGTTTCATCCCCCGTTTGGTCTTGTTATTACTAACAAAGCGCCACCTCCAATGTGTTTTTCTTCTGCTAACCATAACAGAATGAGAGGTGAATAGTTCGGGACAGGTGTCGCCACGCGAGAATGTGGGATATGCACGTACACTACTAGTACGGTAGTGGTTATCAATTACGTAAGCCCCCAACGTACAGAAATGCAACCAGGCCATGGCCTCCTGAAAGGGACATCACGCTCGCCGGCTTGAAGAGTACGAGCGATAAGTGCGGAGAACAGCCATTGCAGTATGAAGAAATTAATGATCGATATTTATTTTATTGCGGACAGTAACTTCACCACAGAGGAACACGATGAGCGAGAGAGAAGAGGAAAATCCTGCTCACCGCACCCAACTGTACAGCGCCTCGCTGACACCTGAACATCGGTCCGCAAGGCGAGGAAGCAGGAGAAGGAACGGAATGATGACCGAGCCAACGAAGAACACCGAGGAATTGAAATTCTGTCAAGTAATCTCTCTCTGCAAACCAATAGGTTCGCAGAGCGAGATGCTATTGATGCAATGCTATAACACTGTTCTTTTTTTTTTCTTTACTGTCATTTAGAACGCCTGCAAAAAAAAAAAAAATAGCAGCACCAGCCGCTGTGGCTCAGCGACTGTGGCGTTCTGCTGCTGAGCACAATGTCGCGGGTTCGATTCCCAGCAGCGACTGCAGTATTCCTTGGTTGCATCCAAAGGGCAAAAACGCTCACGTATCGTGCTTTGGGCGAGCGCTCAAGAACCCCAAGCAGTCAAAATTATTCCAGAGCCCTTCATTACGACGTCTATCCCCTGTGTAACCCTGGGGACGGTAAACCCCACGAAACCGCAAGTGTTTTAGAACGCGCGGTGAGGACTGCCGGATTTTGGAGACAAAACCGAAGTGCCCAAAAGTGGTGCATTGTTAAGGGCGTACTCGGAGATCCATTGCTGTTGTTGATTTCCTGACTCGCTAAATTGTCAAAATTGGCACATGACTCTGTCAGGGAAGGTCTGCGTAATGAACCCTATAAGGAGCAGTTTCAATACAGATACCACTAAAGGTTAGACTTCTGTAATAACGAATTCATCCTTCGTAGTGAGAACAGAGTTTTTGCAAGCGAGAAAATGATGATTATGATTATGATGGTTTGTGGATAATGAGCCCTTTGTAACGGCTGGACTCAATATCAGTGTCCTAGCCAAGTATTGGCATACTATGGCAACAGTTTGCCTTAGTATGCCAATACCATATAAACAGCACTAATTTCAATTTCTTCACGGGAAATTGTCAAAAAATGCGCTTTTTGCGCAAGTTTACGAGTGTGCAGACGATTGCGCGTCTTACATCTTAGTTGCAGTACTCAAAGGCGCAAGAAAAGAAAAGGGGTTAAACAAAAGGGGGCGGGGGGGGGGGGGGGGGGGGTTACAACCCCTAACCTCTGCCCTGCCCTGCACTGGCCTGACCTGCCTGCCGGTCTGTCTGAGAAATTTCATACGTTCTTCAAATGATAACAAACTGCCACCTCATTCGGGTTTTTAGGAGGCCAGAACTGAGCATACAAGTGCGATGTTCGCAAGGTCTGTTGCCATTCAGTGCCATTCCACTCTGTGAAGGTGGCTGTATATAAGGTGATAAACTATATTGATTTAAATAAAGACACATACCACATGAATTGTCATTTTCTCCCATCTTTATTATTTTCTCACTAAAGTGATTACAGCTTCGTGGTCGCTATGGTAGAAGGTCATGCGTTCCGTAACGATGCTTGAGCGGGAATGGACGCGAAGGCGGCGGGAGGCATTAGCAGGACATGCTCTCCCGCCGCCTTCGTGCCCATTCCCGCTTCTGCTCACGCCGTCGTTCTTCGTAGGCATGCTGTTCTTCCTCGGTCCGAACAATACGCGGTCCTACCCAGGGGGGTGAATCTTCCTATACCTCCCATTGGTTCTCCCATAGCAGACGCTCAGTCGACGCTAGCGCCAAGGCGCACTTCAGTTAGGCCCTAGCGGATGGATGACGGTACTACGGTGGCGAAAAAAAGAGAAAAAAAAGAAAAGCGGCGCGATTTTTTTTACCGTCCCCCTTTCGCTATAGCACTTTCTTGCTTCCTTTCTTTATGATAACGTTTTTCCGGTCGTTTCTCCTTTCCCTCTTGACTTTCCTATCCCTCTCCCATGCCTCGCGCAATGCTCTGTTTTTTATTCCTGTAGCTGTCCGCGGCGCGCTCTTCTTTTCTTTTCTTTTTTTTTTTTTTTCTTTGTCGCGGGCGTTATCAGACGCACCGCAGGACCGAAGCGCGCGCTCCTCTCCCGTCCGGCCGGTGCCGTTCGTGCATTCATGCTGCGCGCTTGTGCGCAGTGGATTCTTTTTGCGTTTTCATGCACGCAGTCGCATTCATTATTACAAACAAGCAAGCATGTGCCCAAATTGTATTAAAAAATAATTCCACTTACAACACAACAGTTCTTTGGACTCACTTTATTGTGTTCGTTTGCGAAAACCAAAGTTGGAGCAGACAGTGCAACACACTATAGTATGGAACAAAACGCGGATGGTGTTTCATGTACACACATGTAAAAAACATTTATTGTAACTGCTCTAATGGCCAATGCGCAGAATAGCTTCTCACGGCCTGCTTCTCGCTCGGTCCATAAAATCCACCTCCGTGAAGTGCGCCAAGCATATTCTGCGGTTGTTGACCTTAATTGCCTCTGGGCAAAACCATTAGGTCCATCCTTCCAGCGTAGGTCAAAAACGCTTCCATCCTGAAGAACAGTGAAGATCTTAAATTATAACATCGCAGTTGGAACATACAAAACTGAGCTCGTTTCGCGTGGCGGCAGAGTACTAGTTGGGATATGTTAACCTTAATAATCTGAAACGTATTTTTAAACGATGCTGGCCAATTAGCTAAAAATAAGTGCAAAGCGCGCACCTACCCACGTGTTACAGCCATGTACGAGTGCGCACAATTACTATCACAAAAACCGGGAAGTAAACTGCACAGTACTCACCTGTTCTCTTTAAGGATGCGGTAGAATTTCAGGTCACATGTCTCACTTCGTCGTGATGTGTTCGCACACCATTGAACCACACACGAACAGCGACAGCTGCGAGACATTGCGGGGAAAAGCCAACAAACGTGCAACGGTAGGGTACCACATGGACGACACTGCTAGCGCGGAAGGCGAAAACCGCAAAACTGACCGCATAATTCCAGAAAAAAAAATTGCTGCGGTTTTGGCCGTTATCAGCACGGCCGCCGACGAGCGCGGGCCGCGCCAGCCGCACCACCGATAGTTGAAGGCGAGAGAGAAACGGCAAAGTTGAGAGAGGGTTGACAAGAAAAAAAAAAGGGGGGGGGGCGATTTTGGTTTCGCATTCATCTCATGAATGACGCTGCAATTCGCGTGGACAAAAAAAATGTCACAGTTTCGCCCTAAGGGCGAAGCAATGAATGCGATAGCAACACAGCAATGTCATACGAAGTAAGGTGAGCGGCTTTGGTAGCAATATGAATTGTAGTAAACATGAGCTGATTAAGTAAGCAGGTGTGCTGCGGCGTAAGTAGGCCGACATGAAGAGAGACTCGATGACCACGAGAAGGCGCGTGTGAAACGGTGGTGTTGATGAGAAGCGCTTCCCGTGGGCAGCGCGTGCGAAGGGACACACCTGTAGTGCTGCACTGCCGACCCGGGCAGCATTGCGTGTGTAGCGTGCGTTGGAAAATGTGGACCGACTATTACTAACTGAATGAACAAGCGTGGTGTGAGCGCGCACAAACAAACATGAATAGATCACACTGAATGACAGCAGACAACGACTGTCAAAACGCTGGCAGCAAGCATACGCCGCAGCGGGCGAAGGTACGTGCGGTCTATCGCTTCAACGGAAACTGAGCGGCGAATGCACTTAAAGGTCAGAGCCGTGTGGAGATAAGAGACGGTGCGAGCGAGCGACGAGCGCGGTTGTTGGCAGAGAAGTGCGCCCCCCCCCCCCCCCTTGCTCCCTCCGGCGCTGGCTTCCTGCTTCCTTGCTTGCGCGTGGGAGATTGAGTGCGTTCGCTCTCCGTGATAGCGCGCGTCTCCGCACGCTTCCTCTCGGGCATACGGCGCGCGGCGAAGATTTTATCTATAGGGAACCTCACGGCGACGGCGACGGCGACGACGACGCCGACGGCAGAAATCCGGTTCAAGTGTCCATATAATTGCTATCGCAATAAAACAGCGGAGTTTCCGAGGCCTGGACTACCCATTACACGGCCGGAACGCAACTGAGATAACGTGCCTATGCAGTGCGCGACGTCAACAGCAAAGAGACACACCCATTGGCTATTAAACGTAGCTGGGGCACACCAGCGATACGCGTTTGCTTTGTATCATTAAGGCTACGGCGTTCTTGGTCTACGCGCTCGGTCTACGCACGAAGCGATCCTCTGGAAACTAGCGTATGACAGCTCCACTGTAAAATGTCCTGCCTTTTAGAACTGTGCCTAGTAACCCTTACATTTACTGGTGGCCTGTACGTGGTATTGTTAACAGCAATATTATTTAGAAACGTCTGAAGTAAAAGCAGGATGCGTGGCGCTGAAACGTCCAGGCATGTGTATACACGCATGCACTCGGGAAAGTCCGGCCCCAAGCACGCGCGCACGTGCGCGTATCACCAAACGTGCTCGCCCCGCACACAGGTAAGGCTGAAGGGTGTAAGCCGCCGCCACTCTACATTCGTGCTGGCTGCTGGCGGGTACGTGCACATAACGTTGGCTGCGCAATGTCGTTTGATTAACATTCCTAGTGTGTGTGCGTGTAGAGTGGGATAAGGCTCAGTGCCAGAATTGGAACCTACATGTACTGCCCACGTGGGCTACGCGGACCTCCCGAAACAACAACTGCTATCACACTAATACGAGGCTTAGCACGTGATGGATCTCAACTCAGTGCTGAAACCAAAGGAGCTCCGTTCTCGGTCTAGGCAAGCGAACATCGAGCTTTTGCATCGCTTGGAGTTGCGCGGAGGTTTGTAGCTCAGTATATTTTTACTGCTCAGTACACTCGTCGTGGGTAGCATAAAGAGCGGTTAAAAAAAAAAAGTACATAATCCTGTGCAGAACAGATAATACGCTGTGGCCGCCGCTAATGTGTAGCGATGTAACAAAATTCAGAGCTTGAAGTTATTGCGTAGCTTGGTTTCAGTTTTTCTACAAACACGTTGGCAGTTTTAAAGAATGGAGCAAGGAGAATTGACGCTGCCCTGTCGTTCTAAATGATGCTAACACTGAACAACTGTCTCCAGCGTTAAATAAACAGCGGTATAGTGAATATCTTCTAACGAGCACTTGAACTATCTCAAAAACTAGAAGCCACTTTTAGCTCCTTCGTGTAAACCACTAACGGCACACTTTGTTAGCGAAGCTAAGATGTTAGCACGCATAAGTTCCGTCAAAATGAAATCATTTCTCGAAGGCTTACTTGCTCAATGATTGCATTGCTCGAACAACGCAAAATCGTACAAGTGCGCATAGCTCGCACAGTTACTATAAAGGCGATAGTAGTTATTGCGCTCACAGTCGCAATGTCCTAAGTCTCTCCAAAAGCGTACTCCCACTTATTAAATCTATGAATAAATCTTTATTCAGAAGAAGATGAGTAGTGGCCTGCTTAGGCTTGGGTTCTGCGCGTGCATGGTTAAAGAATTGGAATAAGATCGCGCTGTGTGACATAAAGGCATAGCAATAAGCCAGGCTGTGGAGCGACGCCATCGAGTAATAAGGTCGTCCCTGACGGGTCTGTACGTCCAGAAATCCGGTGCAGTGTTCCGTCCCTTGAACTTGTCTCTGAGTGGATTGAGGACAATGCAAAATCCGAATAGGTGTTTGAGGTCTAATGTGGGCCGCTGTCGCCTCTGAAGCAGGTTACATTGGTTGTTAATGGGTCGGCTTCAGACTGTCACTGCTGTTTTCCTGGCCCTTTATTTGTAACATCTCATTACGGGCTCATCAGAGCCGATCGAGCGCCTGTGTATTTTTGAAGATATCCAATTATCATTCCCACGTTCATAAAATGAAGGAGGAGGACAACTTTATTAAAAACACCAGTCAATGAACGTCAGGAGAGAAATCTTTCTCCCCCGTCTGCCTCTAGCCGTCGACCGGAATACCTTGAAACACAGCAGCAGCAAGGGCTTGACCGATGGTGTCCTGCTGGACGTTGGGGTCTGGGCTGCAGAGCAAAGCCTCCCAGGATTCTAGAGTGCGCGAGCTATCATGCTTAGACGGACATGTCCACACCATATGAACCAGATTTGCTGCCTCATCACAGAATTTGCACTTTGAACCGAATACTCTTGGATGCCACTTGCTGTAGAGTACGGGGTTTGGAAAAACCCCCGTCTGTAATTTCCTTCACATAACCTCGTCTTTATTACTGAGTGTTCTGTCCGCTGTCGGGTAAATTTGTCGACTTAGACTGTAGTGTACTATGATTTCCTGGTATGCGCGCATATCCCCTCTTCTGTTTATAGTTTCGGTGACTTGGGAGGCTCCGTGGGTCGAACGGTAAGTGAGACCTCGGGCGACCGAATGAGCCTCCTCGTTCCCTCTAAGTCCCTGGTGAGCTGGTGCTCAAACGAGCAGAACAAGCTGTCTGGGTCCTCCGTCCCTGTTTAACATGCGGATGGCAGTCTCCGTCACCCTCCCCGATTCATAATTTCACACAGCGTTTTTGGAGTCACTGATGACCACCTTTACCCCCCTTTGGCTGACGGCCAAGGCTATGACCACTTCCTCAGCTTCAACCGTCTCGACGCCACTGACTGTGCAGCACGCCATTGGTGTTCCATCTTCTCTAACCGCCACAGCCGCATATGCCGCTTTGCTGTCATATTCTGCAGCGTCCGTATATAGGACGTCCTGTGCGTCGTGAAAGGCAGGGTTCATGTTTCTGGGTAGCGGAGGTTCATAAAATGAAAACAATTATATTGTCTGTAATACGCTTAGCAGCGGGATTGGAACAGCTGACTTGCAACGTTTCAGGAAGGTCAACTATGTGGTCAGATCCGCAGCGCCTTCTGCTCTGATTCATACTTGGACTGGAACAACAGTGGTTTTGAAAGCAGATTCTGTGAGATAGCAGCAGCTCCTTCACTCTTATACTACACCGCTGCCGCTGCTACCATTCCCGTGGTAGTAGTATCAAGCGCCAGAATGGGCGAGCAACAAATGAACACTATGTATCACGCCTTTTCTCATAAATATTGCCATATCCTTCATTGAAAGCAGACAGCTCCATGATGTTGCGTGAGAAAGTGATATACATATAGCCAGCGACAGAGGTCTACAGAAACGTCTGGCCAGGATCACCTGCATTGTGAGTGAGTGAGTGAGTGGAGGTGAGTGAGTGAGTGATGAGTGAGTGAGTGAGTGAGTGAGTGAGTGAGTGAGGGTGAGTGAGTGAGTGAGTGAGTGAGTGAGTGAGTGAGTGATGAGTGAGTGAGTGAGTGAGTGAGTGAGTGAGTGAGTGATGGAGTGAGTGAGTGAGTGAGTGAGTGAGTGAGTGAGTGAGGAGTGAGTGATGGTGAGTGAGTGAGTGAGTGAGTGAGTGAGTGAGTGAGTGAGTGAGTGAGTGAGTGAGTGAGTGAGTGAGTGAGTGAGTGAGTGAGTGAGTGAGTGAGTGAGTGAGTGAGTGAGTGAGTGAGTGAGTGAGTGGATGTGAGTGAGTGAGTGGTGAGTGAGTGAGTGAGTGAGTGAGTGAGTGAGTGAGTGAGTGAGTGAGTGACGTGAGTGAGTGAGTGAGTGAGTGAGTGAGTGAGTGAGTGAGTGAGTGAGTGCGTGAGTGAGTGAGTGAGTGAAATAACTTTTATTACAGGTCCGGCCGAGGACGCGAACTCGTCGCGCACCCGGCTAGTCCCACGTCGGGACCGGTAGGTCTAGCCCACCAGCCCGGTCGCGGGCACACCGGACAGCCAGGATTTGATCGTGCTTCACAGGATTATTTCCATAGTGCAATCGCCGTGATGCATCACCTGCATTGTCAGCGATGTTGAATGAAGCAGCGCCTCAACTTCCTCGCTGGTGACGGGCAGCGAGCGCTTTCTTGGTGTACAAATATCAGCACAACTAGCACTCCGCAATAAATGTTTATTCCTCCTCCTAGCACTCTTGCAGTTTAGTTGCGTTTGTATACGTTGGGCCTCGGTAAAAAAAACAAAAAAGAACGAGAAAGATGTGAGCTTATTGATAATCAGGGAGCCCCACTACGTATATAGATACCAAATATATACAAAAAAAATTACAGACGGTTTGGCTGCGCCTACCACGACAAAATGGTGCGAAAGCACATTTTCTTGGACAAAATTATGCGTTTTCTTGTACCAAGTTAGGCATTGCTATCCTGTTGTTTGACCGGCTGCTAATTAAATCATTTGCAGTCACGATGTCGTTGTTAAACTGTTGTTACATTGCACACAATATACGCATGGACATCATGCACACTGGGTTGCATACAGGGTTTGTCAGTGGACACAGGAGGGCGAGGATTGCAGACTTGCACAAAGACCGTTTTGTGGTTTCACGTCGTACTGACCAGTGTTGTAGCGCAGCCTTCGCACTTACATGAAGGGTGTGCGAGGGGAAATCACGCGCTCCGCTATACAGTTGAGCGGAGGGATGTGGGCAGGCTTGAGCGGATATTGATATCCATTGCTCACGGAGTGCAAAGGCACTTTACTTAGGGCGAGCGAAGACTTACACGTACTACAAACCTTAAACGAAGAGAATTCTTCAACACCGGGAAAGGCTATAAAGCCAAGGTCGCGTATGTGGGAGCTCTGACGCAGTCCGAGTCCTTCTTGAGGCAGAGTATGTCACACACAGATCACGCAAAGCCAAGTGGGTTGTCGATGAAGTCCCGATTGAAGATGGCCGTCGCAGCCGTTGCCAAAGACAGACATTCCTCGGCCTTGCGATGCTGGTATGCAACGTTCGCAGCTAGTCGGACTTGTAGCTGTTCATCCGTTTCCACAGCGCACTTGGCACGCTTGTGGAATCTGTCGTTCCCCAATCGCTTCTGTCGTTCTTCGGCAGTTTCGTTGGCACGTTTCAACGCAATAAATTTTCTTTGTTACTGCAGTCGCAATCGCACTCCCGCTGCCTCAGTCGCCAAGCTCGTTGTTGTTCGCCGCGCTTGGCGCGACGGATCTCTTCTTTGGACATTTCTGACGACGATCCCGATTCACTTTCCATATATGACATGCGCACACGGGCGTTTGTGTGAAAACAAGAAGAGGCTGTGCACGCGAAACGCGCGTGTGAGGAGGCTTTCACACAGACAGAGGCTAATCCAGGTTGGTAGGCTAGTTGCGTTTTCGCACTAAAAATGATGCCGCCTGCAAGGTCTCGTGTTCTGGTGTGGACAAGCACGTGAAGCCGGTCACATAGACAGTGATTCAGTATGTATCCCCTCGTCTTTAGCGGCGTTGCTTAACATATTAGCGCCTTAGATCTCTGTATGCGTTTTTAGCAAGTGTACTACACATAAAGATCGGCGATATTTCTTTTAACATCTCTAAAAGTTCCTATTTTTGTAATTTTGGCATTTCTAGGATTTTATAACTAAAAAAAATACGTGGTGTAGTTGCAGACTTTTTTAGGTTGCAAGAACCTTCCGAAGATTTGTCAGAAATACGTTTTCAGCTTTCGCCTTAGGTAATATGGTCCCAAGAAAACCTTGATTTCGGGGTCAGTCAGAGCCACTTGCTCAGAAACCTAAGGTTTCGGCAACTTTAGTTCCTGAGCTCGTCTACTCGAAGAGGCGGACATTACTTGCACAAAAAATTTAATGCATAATCGACTAATTAACAAAATTAGCCAAGTTTTTAGCTAATAACCTTATGACCAATATTGCAATTTACAAATTCTAGCCGTGGAGTTCGGATCCACTTGGAACATTCTCAGGCTGATATCAGTGTCGAGATATTAATTCTCTAACTTGCGGAGAAATTCATTGGCGTGGCAGTCACTTTAACAAAACGTTGTTTTAGCATCGAAGGACTAAAATATGA